>NW_009647735.1:8391667-8408476 GCF_000708025.1 Charadrius vociferus
GTTGCGCCAGGGGAGGTTTAGGATGGAGATTAGGGGGAATTTCTTCCCCAAAATGGTTGTCCAGCACTGGCACAGGCTGCCCAGGGACATGGTGGAGTCGCCATCCCTGGAGGGATTTAACAGAGGGGCAGACGTGGTGCAGAGGGACATGGGTTAGTGGTGGGTTTGGCAGTGTCAGGGTGATGGTTGGATTCACCGACCTTAAATGTCCCTTCCAACCTAGACGATTTGATGACATTTATAACACCACCACTCTGAGGAGGCTCAGTGCCAAACAGGGCACCAGCCCGTTTGGAGTGGTGGTCTCCACGCAGCTCGGTCCAAGGTACATCCCTGCTATAGCAGCCATGCTCTCATCGGGCTAAGCCGGATCCAGGACCAGATCCCATCACTCAACCCATCTCCAAGCCACAGGGTCTGCTGTAGGAAAGAGCTTCTATTATAGAGGCCGCGATCCCGTTCGCCTGCCCGGCTGCAATGGCAAGATGCAAGGACGCAAAAGGGAGGTGCCTTAGGACCGAAGCAAATTCCTAGTCCTTGTTACTTTGTCATTGTGCACTGTTTTTAAGGATGGCAATTTTGAAATTATAAAAGAGGTAAGACAGGACCATTGACACTTTATGTTTTGTACGTTAAAGCCTTACTTTTTAAATCTTTTTACTTATTTTTATTGTGTGCTATGTGTTCACAGCAAGATACCGAATTGGATAGGAGTTGCCACGTAGTCGTACTCTTAAGGAACTTAGACATATTGTGCCATATGGCTGATTAAATACTATCTATGAGGACTGCCCAGGAATTACAGGCATGCTGTCAGTCACTCAACATATAGAGAAATTGTTTAGATTACGAGAGCCAATCTGTAGGGAGTAATGAATGCAGCTATTATGATCCAAACCATTCAAAATGTTATTTGTGACTCCTAAAGCATGCAAGCCAGTGATTGTTCTGCTTTTTAGCAGTTCACCGAAGGGGCAGCAGACACCATTTCATATTAAACATTGCTCTGATTTTTCTATTTTTTTTTATTATTTCTTTTTTTTTTTTTAAAAAAAAAAGAGTTCAAATCTAAGAGTTTATCATTAATTATCAAATATCTATTAGATGAAAAAAAAAAGAGTTTATGGGGCAAAGAACTAGCGTTTTCACAAACACAAAGCATTTCCAAATCTGTCTAAATTAAGAAGCAAAAAACTGTTGTGACTCACAATTCCAGCTGCAGCACACTGAGGTTCACTTCCTTATCCCCACACCCATGCACGTTCTCGCAGAGATTTCCCCAACCCCTTCAAACCGTCACACCAGACAGCTCCAGTGGCTGCACTGCGATGAACTGGGCTGTGGCTATACTGGTAAGGAAAAATATAAGGTCTCATTCACTTGGCTGCACAGGGACAGGTAACGCAATGATGCTCGTCACAGAATGGGGCAGCCCAGTTCCTGGAGCCCCTCTGCTGGGAGGACAGGCTGGGAGAGTTGGGGGGGTTCAGCCTGGAGAAGAGAAGGCGAAAAAGGGGAGAGCTCAGAGCCCCTTCCAGTCCCCAAAGAGGCTCCAGGAGAGCTGGGGAGGGCCTTTTTGACAAGGGCATGGAGTGATGGGACGAGGGGGAATGGTTTCAAACTGGAAGAGGGGAGATTTAGATGAGATATCAGGAAGAAATGTTTCCCTGTGCGAGTGGTGAGCCCCTGGGGCAGGTTGCCCCGAGAAGCTGTGGCTGCCCCCTCCCTGGAGGTGTTCAAGGCCAGGTTGGACGGCGCTTGGAGCAACCTGGGCTGGGGGGAGGTGTCCCTGCCCAGGGCAGGGGGTGGCACTGGGTGATCTTCCAGGTCCCTTCCAGCCTAAACCATTCTGTGATTCTATGATTCATCCTGCCGGCAGGGCAGAGCCCCTGGCCCCCGCCGTTCCTCAGAGCAGGCTGGGCAGTGCAGGAGAGGACAGGCCAGCACAACCCCAGCGAGCAGAGGCCAACAGCTTACAGCAGTGCCATTTCTGCCTTCGGTCTGCTGCATTGGGAACAGCTCTGACAGCCGGAGCGTTTGCCAAGGGGCTGAGGGGAAGAATGCCATGATGGGTCACTTGACAAGAAATAAAATCATCCCTAGAGCACCCGCCCCTTGTTTATCCAGTCAGAAGCACAAAGTTCCTGCGAAGGTTGTGAGCTCGGCTGGGTGCCAGCGAGGGGCTGCATCCGATCAGCCGCCCATCGGCCTCCCACTCAACCCAGCTACGTCACCGCACAAGACCAGCAAACAGTGAGGCTGTTTTTTTGGAGCTGAGTGTGAAAACAAAAGGAAAATAGAAGCAATGGGAAGGACACATGACATGAAAACAACATGCAGAAAACTGTGACTCCCTCTCAGGAAGGCCAAACATCAGAATAAGAGTCTCGGGCACAAGGAGCGCTAAGGCAAGACAACAGCAGCCATGGCACCGCCGTGCCAAGACAAGCCTGAGGTTGCAGGGATTGTGGTTTTCATCTCCTTTTGCCCAGGGAAGAGAGGCCAGTAAGGGTTTATCTGCATAAAAGAGGCACCCGAGAACATGCAGGGGCATCCCGGAGGTGCTGAGGAATTGCACTGCCTCAGGTAAACTTTCTTGAGCTCAGCCTGCCATGGGGAACTCCGCACTCAACCGTGCTAACGCTTGCACCTTTTGGGTGAGACTACAGCCTTGAGGGCCCCAATGTAATTTTGATCCCAGGCCTTTCCAAAACATAAGCATAGAATGATAGAATGGTTTAGGTTGGAAAGGACTTTGAAGATCATCGAGTTCCACCCTCCCTGCCCTGGGCAGGGCCACCTCCCACCAGCCCAGGTTGCCCAAGGTCACATCCAGCCTGGCCTTGAACACCTCCAGGGATGGGGCCTCAACAACCTCTCTGGGCAACCTGTGCCAGTGCCTCACCACCCTTAAAGTGAAAAAACTTCTTCCTAATGTTTAATCTAAACCTGTCCTCTTCCAGTTTAAAGCCATTCCCCCTTGTCCTATCACTACAAGCCCTAGTAAAAAAAAGCATCATTGAAATCGCTTCCGTTTTCTTCCCACATACACAGCTGCAGCTTCTCTTTTGCCTTTAGCGGATTCCCATCAAGAGCCCTGACCAGCAGACGCTCCAGCTGGTGGATTAACTGCCCTTTTCCCAGGTACGTGCATTTATTGGAAGCCCAGGAACGGCAACGAAGAAAGAGCGAGCCTTCGCTGCGAGCTGCGAGTGTCTTTAGGACAGGCAGCTCTCCCCGCTTCCTTTGTGTGTCCCCCTCTACTCACCGAGTTCAGACGGGGAATTCCTCTTTCTGAGGAAAGACTCAAATTCAACAGAAATGTGCTCTGCTACGAGCCAGGCTTGATGACCCACCCAGCCCAAAAGGAAACGTCAATAAAGCATAAATACCAACTCAGAGGACAACAAAAAAAAAAAAAAAAGGAAAAAAAAAAAAAAAGAAGTGGATCTGCTGAAACAACGGGGAGTTAACGGGCAGAGGAAACTCTTGGCTGATCCCAAACTCCCAGCCTGCAGCAGCTTTTGACTATGACCATCAGCTTTTAAAAGCCTGAACCACCCCTTACAGCAAGCAGAGAATTAGTGACAGGACACAAGAAAAGCAGTGGGAATGTCAGTGTTTTGCATTACCTGTGTTGATGGTGAAACCCCACAACAACAGGGGGTGGGTGAAGAGATGTCCCGGGGGGCTTCAGCCAGCAGCCGAGGAGGAGGTGGGAAAGGGAAGGAGGGACGATGCCACACTGCAGACAGTCTTTGCACCCCAGAAACCTGAGCGTGCCCAGAGAAAATGGCACAGTCAGGCAACCCAGGATAACCGCAAAAGGAGACATACGCATCTTTACGTGACTTTCTAGAAAGTTAAATTCTTAACCACGTCCATTCCAGCCTTCAGGCTGTCAGGGGTTTTCCTGCCCAGCCCGGGGGAAGCCTGGCTGATGAGAGGGCGAGCAGCAGCACCGGCATGCGGCGAGGAACCACGCCGGAAGGTTGAGCCAACACGGGGGGAACAGCTCTCCTGCCGCCTCCTCCCCAGGTCTGATGGACAGCACAGACGGCAAGAAAACAAAATTTGCAGAGGACATCCTATTAGACCACTGGTGGAATCCTTCCCACTTACCGGTACTATAGCACAGAGGGTGCGTTAAGGAAGAATCAATTTTTTTTGGCTAACATCTATCAGTCTGCAGCTGACGCCGATAAAAAGGACTGAAACCATATATAGGGGATGCCCGGACCAGCTCTAAAAACCTCCCAAACGAGCTGAAGGGTTAGCAGCAGGCTTAGAATTTTCATTCCTCACAAGCCATCCAAGATAAAAGGCACTTAATATCATTAGATAATAATCCTCTCTTTAGTGCTGCCTTCACTGGTTATCTGTGGGCCTTTTTATCACCTGCAAACGCGCCTATCCCAGAAAAACACTTAACTATGTGATTAACCTTAAGCAGGTGATTAATCCCAGTGCTTCACTGCGTTGGATAGGGGCCCACATTCCCGCAGGACTCAGTAACCCAGATCCGGACAGGCTTTTGTGCTGTGGAGGGAGAGGATTATAAATGCCATTACCAAAAAAAAATAAAAAATAAAAATGTGGTCTTATAATCACACCTGCATATTGACCTCTTTCGATAACAACGCCAAGACAGATTGCTCCAGACCCACAAGTGAAGAACTCCTTAAACAATGTTTTTTGTGTAGCTCGTGCCTCATGCCAAAGCAAGGGAAAAAACCTACGTATTTGGGGAATCTGCTTAGGCATCGCTCCTTAGCTATACACGCAGGCAGCGGCGCTTCTGGCGCACTCCGAAGTGCAGTTGCAGCACCAGAACAGTTGGTGCAAGGCTGGATACGGCAAGAGCAGGCGCTGGGACTCCACCGCTACCGCTGTCACTCCCTGTGTGCCATCTGTCCCGTCTGCTGGCTCGTGTCACCCACCCCTAGAGCTGTCAACAGGACTGCCAATAAGCAGCTACTTACTGTTGGCGTCTCTACACGCGTGACTGGAACACGCTCCGGCTGCGCAGTATGAACTGATGCTTGACTCAGCGCTGCGAAGTCCTCGCTGTCCAGGGGCTGCCCTCTGCCGACCTGCCCAGGATCGCACGGCACAGCTCCTCGAAGGAGGGAGGAGAAACCAGTCCAAGCACTGCCTTTCCCACAAGGACACCTTCCGGCCGAGCGCTGGGCAGGATCAAACGCCACCGCACTTCGTGCCAGGGCTGCTCAGCTCCCGGCGTCCACCTGCCTCAGCTCCTGGCCATGGGAGGCACCGCAGCAGCTCCGTGTCCACGTGAGCTCCCACCAGCATCCACACCTTCACGGAAGAGCATATGAGGGTCTGCGGGGACCACGGGTAAACTCCTTCCCTGGTCAGCGAAGGAGCACTAAGAGGTACCACCAGTAACGGTAAATCCCGTTGACGTACCACACTGTGCCTAGCACAGCTGTGAGCCTTAAAGAGACAATATTGGCCCAGCAGCCATCAGAGTTTTGTATTTTGTTGAATACAAAAAGTTCTCCCTAGGTTTATTTCCTGGAAAATAAAGTACTTTATCATAAAATCTGATTGAACAAAATGAAACCGAGACAGGTTGCTTCTGAAACACCTGCCGTAACTATTTTCAGGTACAGAACTACAAATCAGATGGACAGCTACTCCAGTATGTCTCTAACTCCCCTTTTATTTTTCTTAAAAGACTTTTTCTGTTGTGTTCCTTTTGCCACGGAGAACTGGACAGAGATAAAACCTCCCGTAATCACTCCAGGTATTCTGCACACCCAGATGGTGGAGGGCAGAGGGGTCAAGAGACAGCTGGTGGCGAGGGCCAGCAGGAAGGGACGGGGCTCACCGCACAAGCGGAGAGCACTGACAGCTACGGCAGAGCTGCCGTCTGCACCAGCACACGCAGGGACGGCAGTGCTGCCTCCGCTGCCTCGCTGCCCGTGCAGGCTACAGAGCATCGCGCACACACACATCCTCCACTGAGAGCGCCACTCATGGTAAATTGAGAATGCTTCAAGGGGCAGAGATTTGGGTCTGGTTTAGTGTTTGTCCACTCTTGAGAGGAAAACACAGCCCCCCACAGTGTTTCTTATGTTTAAATGGAATTTCCTATATCTCATTCATGCCCAGTGCCTCTTGTCCTTCCACTGGATACCACTGAGGAGAGTCTGTCTCCATCATCTTTACCCCATCAGGAATTTACTCACATGGGTAAGATCCCCCTGAGTGACCTTTCCTCCAGTCCCAGCTCGCTCAGGCTCCCCCTGGTGCGCCAGATGCTCCCAGCTCTTCTTCATCTTAGTAGCCCATTGCTGGACTCCCTCCAGTATATCCACGTCTCTCTCATACTGGGGAACCCAGCACTGCCCCCTGAGGAGGAGGCTGCTGAGTTGTAGCCTCATCAGTGCTGAGGAGAGGGGAAAGCCCACCTCCTTTGAAGTGCCAGCCACGCTCTTCTTCACGTTGGCCCATTTTTCTGCATCCTGGATTCCAACTAAACAGATGGGAGCGATGGTACGAAAGAACAGGGTTTGGTTTAAGAAGTAGAGCTGTACTGTAATACAGCAGAATTCAGCTTATGAGTACTCCCCTATTTATCTTCCTCTGCTTGAATTCTTGAAAGATCATTAACAGTAACTGCCACACAAGAGGATTATTAAGATCCCACACAACTCCCAGGAGCACTGCCCCAGCTTGGACAGAGAAGACGGCAATTAAGAGGAGGATATACGCACACAGCTGCAGACACCCCACTTGGGGTCAAAACGCCATTGCTGCCTGGTCTCAGCCCAGCATTTTTACAGGAAAAGTCTGGGTGAAAAGGCAGAAGAAGAGATCTTCTTGTTGTTTGTTTCCTCGTACAGATACACTACACCAACCGGAAAACAGTATGAAGTGGTCACCACTGTTCCAATAAATCTATTTCGCAATATGCTCTACAGTATGAAGTACTGTGCTTAAATCAGGCCATTATAAGAATCTCTCACCTTTTCAAAATCTCTGAACTGTTTCCAGGCAGCAAAAGCAAGGAGCTCCGGGGGCAGCTGGGTGGCTCTCCGGCTCCTTGTGCAGGAACGCTTATACACCAGGCATCGAGGTCGGCCCGTGGCAGGCTGGGGAGTGGTCTGGGCCTTCCCGATTGTTTCGGTGTGTAAATGTGACCCTCCAGGGTGCGTGTATGACACTAGATCCATTTGAGAGCTCTTCCCTGCCAGAACAATGCTTTGTCTTCACCTTGATGACAAGGAGGCAGGAGCAGGGCTGAAGTCCAGCTCTGAAGGAGATGCTTCCATAGGCAAACGTTTGAGCAAGGCCAGAAGCAAGAGAGGTGTGGTAAGCCTGAAGAACTGGTTGATTCAGGGACCTGGCTCTATCACAGCATTCAGAATTGTGCTGATCACAGATTAGGGAACTGTAGGGAGAACAGGTTGCAGCATGGTCTGGTCTAAAAGAAACTCTATTTGATACTGATTCTGGAACTCTACATCACTCCTGAGCCACTTTTCCATACAAAGGAGTGACACCTTGGCCAGCACCTCCCACTCCCCTCCCAAGCTTTCCACATTTTCCCTCAGAGGTAGGACAGTGATGCCCCATCAGGGTTTTCCTACAGAAGGCATGACAGCAAATCCTCGCAGGCAACCATCTCTCCTTCCAGAGACAAAAACTTCCCCAGCTTTAGCGGTACCAACCAGCAGAACTGACACTGTCCCGAAGTAAAGCAGGGCACTTCTGCAGGCGTGACAGCAGCTCCCACCCGTGTCTCACAAGAAGGCTGTTCTCAGGTGAGGAGCTCTGATGACGTGAAGTCTACCTGTTTACAGCACTGACGTGGTTCTCTTCCTCTTGTCCGTCACCTTGCTTGCTTCACAGGTGACAACACGCCTACTTCAGTTCTTCAGGATCTGGTAGGCAGATGTCATCCTCAAGGCACCCAAGTGACCAGGAGCACAAGCCTCACTGAACCGGGTGGTCGAACCACAGGATTTTCACACTTGGGAAAATACAGATTCACGAGTTAGATTATTCATCGGGGGAATCGAAGGTTATCTTAGAGGAGAGAGCCAGCTGCTGCCTGACATTAAACTCGCAATACAGAGGGCTTGTCAAATGCTGCCTGCATTCTGAAAGTCTTGTAAGAACTTCCTGGGCTCACATTGGAGCCAAAGGTTAACTGTCTTTTATCATAAAAAAATAATAAAAATTCTACGTTCCAAACAGAGAATGATGGAATAGAACACCACCTGCCTGTTGTCTGGGTCTGTGACTTAAATTTTTTTCAGTGCTGAATTAGTCCAGCATCCTGTGTTTGCAGCCCTCTCCAGACTGTATCCTATGTCACAGATTTTTTTTTTAGGCTTACAGACAACAGCCAGGTGCACCAAAAATAATAAAAAAAGTTGGGTTTTTTTAAAACAAACTTTTCTGGTTTCAAGACCAGCATTCAAACACCACAAAAAGTCCAAACGAGCAAAAGTGCACAGACAGCAGATACAAGCAATGGCTGGACAGACCTGAGCAAAGAATTCATTGATAACAACTTCATCCCCACCATCAATTTTCTTTATAGTTTCCCTCAGCTTAAGTAGAGTGCCCGTTCCGAAGTGTCAGCTGTCACAGTTACTGGCTGCTCCACAACACACCTGCTCAGGCCAGGATCACTGCTTCTCGGGGACCACTAACTTCCAGTCCAGTGCCCAATTAATTTTGTCTACCCCAATGAGATCCAAAAGTCTGTCCTCCTATTGCCTGCTGTATCTTCCAAATCAGAAAAAAACCTCATCTAATCTTACTGATTTTTTGAACACCCAGCAACATTTGATACAAAGTGTTCCTCAGGGATTATTTTTTTTTCTTTCTTCACAGTACAAAAGGTCTTTAAGGTCTGTTTCTGCTCTGAATTAGCGTATTTCTCAGTTGAAATCACATTGTTTTCCAAGCTTGACTGCTTTAAACACAAACATGCAGTAGTTTACTATGAGAAGAAAGAAAACCAAATTTAAATTTAAGTAAATAAGCACATTCACTCATCAATTATTACTTGTTTGTTACAGAATAACTGGGGATATACTGACATGGTTTGTGGCAAGGAACAAGAATTTCACACACACCTGTGACATGACAGAACGAGAAAAATATGCATTTTTGCAGGAGTCTGTCCTCCTCAGACAACCCCAGCAGCTATGGCACACACACCGGGGAAACACAGAGCATGTTGGACAGCGTGCTCACCTCCAGCACTAGAGAAGTCATCACCACGGGTACGAGCATAAAACCTACCAGCTCGCCATGGAGTTTGAGGAGAACCAACTCCACGGCAGTCTCAAACCCTCACCTTCTACAAATCTCCCCAAAGCAAACCCAAGTACAATCTGAGTAGCACTATGGATAATGCAGTTCAGAATGTCTATAATATCTTGCAAGAAGCTGACCTCAATAGGAACTTACTGAATTTGTTTTTCCTGAGCAAGTACATACTGTAAAAGTTAACAAGGCCTCCAGCTGTTGAGCCCTTTAACTGACTAGAGTTTTGAGGAAGCTCCAGCAGCATTGAGTTTGAAAAAGGTCTTTCAGAGCCTTCCATGGATCTATGTCTTGAGGCTAAAACCACGGGAAAGGCAGAGATGAGAACAAAGTGACTGCTAAAGACACCAGTGTGTCTTTAACACCAAAGTGTCTGTTAAAGACACTCATCCCAGCTTTGTGCCAGACCATTTAGCAGTTACTTCCACAAGAACAGTCCCTGTTGAACTGAACAACCTAGACGCAAATTCAGCTAAGCAAAGCCCAGTAGGACTAGAAAGACTGAAAAAGCATTGGGACATTGAGATACACAACCAGAGAAATGGAAAAAAGAATGAAAGATGACAAGAAAACACCGTGAGGCTAGCGAAGCACTGGGAGAAGTTACGCAGGGAAACTGTGGAGTGTCCATTTCAGAGATGAAAAGTCCAACTGGACATGGTCCTATGCAACTTGCTCCAGCTGACCCTGTCTGAGCAGGAGGGGTTGGACTAGAGCCCCAGAGGTCTCCTGAACCTTGAGTATTGTATGACACTGTAACAAGCTCTTCTGATAATCACCAAAACACAATGACCGCCTTTATTCAGGAGGGAACGTCAGAATATGCTTAAATTTATGTGTGAACCCTACAAAAGTCAAAGGAGTTACAGTTACTGAAAGCACAAACTTCTTTGCACAGCTTTAAGCATATGCTCATCACTTACTGCAGTTAAAGAAAAAATCACCCACAGGCTTAAACAAGTACTCAGACCCTTTTCCGAATGGCATTATCTGTTCTTTTGTACGCAGCACTTGGCTTCACTAGTTTTTCGTGCTCCATTTACTCAGCATTATACTCTGATCAGACATCCACGCAGAAGCCTGAAGCACTGTCACTAAAGAACATACAGGAAAAAAACAACCAGCTTCTAATCACGTGAACTGAAAAGCCTCCGCAGCATCCTGGCGGCAGGCCAATACTATTAGCAAAATACTCGGAAAGCAGAAGTAGCAGCTAAAGCCATTAGCATAAAGAACCTGGAATCACCACTCCAGCACCGCATCCTCAGAATTCGTCAACAATTCCCTACAGCCTTCCGCTTTGTTCCCACATTCACAAAATGAAGCCATGTGCTTACATGCAGTTCTCAAGTTACTGTACCTATAACTAGAGAGAGAAAACACACAGAAAAGACATTGACAAAATAAACTTGCATTGCTTGATATTCCAGTAAAAAGCAGCATGCAGGTCTGCTTCAGAAGAGAGCAGCTTGGCATTCACTTACACTCGCAAGTTCACTTTGAATCAAGTTTGAAGAGTGGCCGGTTTACAACATTTTCCTGACTACGCGTGCAGCAAATTGCTAATGACAGGCAAAAACCTCACACAGCAGCTTTCCCTGCACTTGATAAATCAATTCTGCCATGTCTATGGCTAATGTTCTGATGTTCAATAGTGTTAGCATCATCTCAGTGGCCGAGTTCAGCACCGCTTTCGGTTAAAAAAAAAACCACAAAAAAACCAAAAAACCAACAAAACCACAACCCCAAAAAATCTCAGCAATCAAAAGAAACAAGTACCTCTACCCTTTTAAACTTGGGAAAGCATGACTTGTGCAGCCTTTAAAGATCCAACGCTAGCATTATTCATCTACTTGAACTGCTGGTTTTGTCCTCTGCACATGCCCTGGGCTTGATGCCCATCACTGAAAGAGACAAAGGTAGTAGAGAAACAGCTTTGCTTCTATTCACAGCTGCTTGCTGCCAGGAGCCAGTTACAGTAGAAATTAGGTGTTGAAGGGAGAAGTTCAAGTGATCTGTGACACTCCAATCAGCTCATTTTATTGATTCTTGGGAAGCAACTGAGTTAATTCGGACATCTCCTGCACCAAGGTCCTGTACAATGGCAGTTCCTCACTTTTGCCTCCTGGGAAGTTTCAATCATATTCTGTGAGCAGAATTTTGATTACATGGATATCAACAGCTTCTGTTAAAGAACAAAAGGTTAAGTAAGCCCTTGGAAGAAGCAGTCCAGACAGGAACCCTCCAGCACAAGGGAAGCATTTTATCTTAACGGACATCCACCCATGCTTTGCTTGCGTTCACGGGAACATCACTTCCCAGTGCCAGGGCACTACCTGATGTACCTGTGAAGGCACTTGGCTGAACAGAACAGGCTCAGCAGAGTTAGTGACATTTACCTGCAAGGAGAACTCAGAGGCTCTAGATAAAAGCAGAACCCAGCTGCATAAGGCACCAGGCAAGCCTTAAGACCCAGCAGTGGACAAGACAACAGGACACAGCAGCACTCACACCGGAGTACCACTTAACTGATGCAACTTTGTAAGCAGAGTGAAAGAGACACTGATTTCTGAATGATTACAGATGTGCAGCACAGTTCAACTGGGGAAAAAGCAGAGAGAACACTAGATCACTGCAGAGGAGCACCAGAACTGAGTGCTAAAAGCTAAATACCAAGATAAATGGAAGTCAAACATCTTTCTCAAGATCAGCTTTGTTTACTGCCCACACAAGATCCTGGATAATGAAAAACAACAATAACTGTTTTTATGATCACCTGAGTACTTAACAGGTCCAACATAACACCTTAATAGAGCTTCTGGCAGCTACAAGGCGAAACTACAGTTCAACTTCTGTCTCCAAAGCAGTCATGTTTAAATCTTAAGAAAACCCAAAACATTCAGATCATTAAGAGGTTACAGAGGAGACTGTTTTTGTAGAACATTTAAAACAACCTGCCAAGATGCATGTCAATAATGTTGCAGGATCCTTCCTGAAGCCCACTGACTCCCAAATCTACATCAAACACTGCATGTTGACAGTAGTCAGGTCTTCAATCACTCTGAAAAGCTGGGCTTGGAGCCATCCTCTTACTTGTATTTCTTACCAGCTAATAAGGGCTCCCTCCTCTTGCTGCTTGTTACTAATTTTTGCAATTGTTGTTTTAACTATAATATGGGGAAAGCAGGAATAGAACAGCAGCACACCTAAGAAAATAAGCATACCCTAAAAAACCAATCCTCCAGTCTGGGCTTCTAGTTCCAGAGACAGGAAGGCCATATGTCCCAGGACACCAGAGGGAAAGTACCTGTAAGCAAAGCAGTGGTGTTCATACTGCACGATGCAGCTTCTTAGCTTGCATTTGTAACTAAACACGTAGAGTACCTATAGCAAGCTCACAGGAATCACAGTTGGTTAGTCTTCTACATATATAACCTATTAGAAACTAATTTCTGGAGTCACAAACCAAATGTCGTCTTGTGCTTCTCCTCACTTCTATCAATTCAGTGGAGCTGAAAGTAAAAAAACCTTGACAGTTTAGCTTGTCTCATCTATACAGGTATTTTCACATCTGACTCAAACTTACTCCAGGTGCATCAACTGAAAATAATTTCACATAGCATATGCCATTTTTGTGTTTGTTTTGTCTGAAGGTATACCCCTTGCAAGTGCCTTTTTTGTTCAAGACAATTTTACACAAACTCATGGTCAAATTCACATGAGCAAAAAAGAATTAAAAAGAAGACTGAGACTCATCTCCTGCCTTTCCATGACTTCATTCTTCCACGAATGGGAAGGAGAGGATTCTTTACACACTTTTGCAGTCTCCTCCTCACACTACACTATCATATAACTACTCTTAATTCTGCTTAATATCCAGTTCCAGTACTCCATTCCCCATTACTTCAGAAAGAAGGCTATCATCCAAGAAGTGACAAGATCAGGAAAAGCAAAACTCAAAAGTTAACAAGTGTATGCAAGAGCAATGATTGGAGAAAGAGATCAAAACTACTTAGACAAAAGGCAAATTTATGGATCAAAATGGAAAAGACGCAACAATTCCCAAGTGTGTGACCAAGTTTAATGATACATCTGTTCTCTGAAACACTTGACCATCAATAACATTTCATGGGTTACGATGCCCAGAATGTTACTTCATAGGTGTTTTATATGAACATTTACAAAGACTTTCCAAAATTCAGTGGCACTAAACAAAAGAGAAGAACTTAAAACTTTAAGCTACAATGCTTAAAAAATGTAAACAGTTTATTTTACATAGTTGTAAAATATAAGAACTTTCTAATGTAGCTTAATTTTATCTGGAAGGTGAATATGTCCTGGTGCCCGTGAACAAGGAATGAGAGAATTCTTTACACAAGTATTGTGCTCCAGTGTGCAAAAAAATTATATATAAGAAAGGAATCTAAAGTCCACAACAATTAAAAGACAACAAAAAAATTTCACGTCCTGAAGTTGAGAAATTTATAAAAACATTTACACATGGTTGCTGACCCATCAAAAACTTGCATAACTTAAAATTCTGGACAATAGCTACTACAAATTCAAGATCTTTCTCAAATGGAATTTTGTGCAAAGATCAGACTAAATCATTCATCATTTTTCTAGTCATACCTCCAACCTTCCCTTCCCATCCCCATTCCTGACATGTAGTGGCAACAAGCACCACTAAAATCCTTTTGATACATATTCAAATTAGTGCATGTAACCAAAAGGCACACACATGTGTGAATACATTTTCGTGCAGACACCTGTGCAGGTTCACAATTACATTGCAAAACGACTGTTCGCAGGAAGTTTAGAGTCTAATGTTTGGCAGGGTTATTCTTACACATTCCTTTCTATTCTACAAGCCCAGCTGTTAATAGGTAGACGCTGCTTTCCAAGGATCCAATATTTGAGTAGCCTTAAAATAAAGATTTAAAAATAAATCAGCCTGTAACATTATTATATTAGATACTTTGCTTTTGCCCGCATTATTTATGGAATTTTAATCCCACAGTACCATAGCTTTACTCTGTCAGTTGCAAAACAACTAAGATACATATTTCTTTTTGTTAATGAAGACTTTGATTGCTCCAGTAAAGTCAGCCGATAAAAGCACTTCTGTGTGATCTGTCTTCAAAGCTCCTTAATAAGGAAAGAGAACAAACTGTTAGTTCATTAAGGAAAATAAAACATATAAATCAAGCTCTCATTAAAAGATAAGCTATCACTGTGACACCCTTCTTCCTCTATCGCACCCCTGTTACCTAGCCAATACTTCAACAAACTTCTGCATTTCTAGGAGAGGGACTTTTTCATTATATACTGGTACAGCTTTACCTCCTAGCAGCTCAAGTGGGAAAACAATAACCCTGAAGGATACAGGACAACAGCTATACCCCTCACTTCACATTCTCTCAAGTTTTATGAATGCAACAGCTGCCAAAATGTTCAACTGCTAAGGCAGTCCATTGCAAGGACTTTTCATCTCAAGAAACCCCTCTCCCACATTGAAAGTATTCTTTACAGTCTTTTCCTCCTTATACCATGATATCAAGCAGAGCTCATCTTAAACACCTACCAGAGGGTATGGTATCTGATGTTTCACAATCTTCTCCCTTACTTTCAGCTTCTGGCTTTTCAGAAGTTTCCAGTGCCACCATCAAACCAGGATTGGGAGCAAAAATCGCAGATGTGACCACTGCATTGTGCGCTTCAGAAAAGACAATTCAACTTTGATTACCTTGTTTCAAGGAATCGTCAACTTTACAAGAATAGCAAGCACAAATTTTAGTAAATACCCAAGAATCTCAGTGCTAGCGGCACCAGGTAAGCTCATCATTCAAGGAGCAATTGTCATTGTTTTATAAGCTTAGGGATCTCAGAATTTCCTATAAGTGCCCAAAACTAACTGGCAAGAGCTCCAAAACATGTTTCATATAAATACGGTCCCACATTTCCCAAAGACTGTGTGTGTAGTAGATAAGAGTTGCTCTTTATTTTTTTTTTTTTTCAAATCCTGCCATGAAAGAAAAAACATTTGCATTGTTTTCAAAGCCACTTTTCCAAAAAGGATCTACAGTTTAATAATTATTTTGATTACCACAACCAAGTTCTGCCAGTGAAACATTACACTCATTCAGAATCTCTTACTGGAGCTGGACAAACTCTTAGCTACTCTGCCTCTTGCCATCCCAATCACACATCTGTAAAGAATTTCCAGTGGACAAAATTTTCTGACAGAGTCCACTTATTGAAAATCCACCAATTACAATGCATCTTGCTAATGATTTCTTCAAACTAAATGAACAGCACTGCTGAGCAAATAAAACTGAGAAGATAAAAATATTTAATTTTTGAAGTCATAAGCTTCAATAAAGCAAAGATCAAAAGTTGCTTTTTACCTTTAATGCCTTCCCAGAAGTCATTACGGTCTCTTCTTACAGATGTAAACTTGCTCAAGTCATGGTATGTACTCCAAATATAAACGTATTTATCTTCTGAACCACTTACAATGTAGGTAAAGTCATGGCTAAAGATTCAAAAAAGGAAAAAACGTTACTTTTCTTAGCTGTTCAAGCAACTGTTACAATAGTTCTCCAGATGACTTGCGGCTTCACAAGTGCAATCAGGTTAAGTTCACAATTCAATCTGACCCTTTATTGTTGCGACTGCAGCTCAAAAAAAATACACAGTCCTTAAATGAACGGGCATGCAAGCTTCCCCATGCTGTCCCTCTGGAAGAAAAAGCAGTTCTGATGAATTGCACACAGAAGCTGTTCTCCCACAGCTTCTGACATTGAAAAGGGTTAGTCTAACAGCTATACTCAGCAACAAGAAAATGGTACAATCTTTGAGTGCAATTTGCATCTGTTTGACTCTGGAACCTGTGTGAACACCTGAGATGGCGTAACAGGAATTGTTTACTATGCAATCACGGGCAAAAAAAACCCCATCCATGCAGGTGGAAGATGAAAGGCATTTAACAAGATTGTAAACAGATGGCTGTATAACGCACACGGGCAGAGACAAAACAGTACCTGCGGATTCAACTCAAATATTTACTTTTAATTCACCTACTGCATGAGTATGCCATACATCTAAACTCTAACACTAACTATGATACAGCCCTGTAAGTAGAAATGACTAATTTGGGAAATTAATCTTGAGCAGGGGGGCTGGACAAGATCATATCCTGAGGTCCCTTCCAACCTCAGCCATTCTGTGAAATACTGGGTCAGCCTTAAAGATGCTTTCAAAGGCCAACAGCCGACGATCAAGATTAAACTTGGAATTATTCCTTAAGCACTGCTGCCCTCCTCTGCTCAAACATCCAGGTTAAACACATACCCAAGCATCTTCCCCTTTCACTTCTGCAAGACTCAAAGAGAGACGGACAGAACAAATATTCTTCTCCATCTACTCCCACTATTTTACTACCTTAAAAAACAGTATTTCCATGACAGTCACAGCAATATGCTCAAACTCGGAAGT
>NW_009647735.1:8408519-8431343 GCF_000708025.1 Charadrius vociferus
GGAAGAGCATCTTAGGCCAGAACCGAGAAAGAGGAAAAAAGAATTCCAACTCAGATTTGCAGACTGTTTCCTGACCATGATAGTACACAGGCAGTGGGCAACAGCCTTGGGCAACAGTTGGGTGACCAACACATCTGCAACAAAACCTGACAAAATTAAGGAAATAAAACCTATTTATCATGAAGGAGAGAAAAGACACGGTGTTCCAGCCCCAGCAGTTCTAGCAGTTCCTGTATTTACAGCAATAGTAATGGACATGCATCGTACTTTCAATACAAAAGGATTCCCTCATTCACAGAAGCTCCCTGCTCACCAGCAGCGTTGTCATTCTTGACCAGAGCTTTCAGTTACCTTAGTATTCCAAGCCAAGTGACATTTCAGAGGCTCAGTTTCATATTAAGGTACACAGATTATTTAAACAAAAGCCTCTGTACTTCAGCCATAGTATTTCCCAAATCCAACAACTCCATTGCTCTAATATTGTCTTACCTAAAGCTGGCTTTGATTTGGCTGCTGCTGTTGACATAACCTTTGTATTTCATAGATAAAGACAGATCTCTTAGGTCATACAATCTGATTCTGGAATCATTTGATGTCACTAGAATCTAGAAAAGAAAGTAATTAATAAAATTTAGAAGCGGAAACCATTAGCATGCCCAAGAAGGACGAACAGAGTTCATTCAAACTGTCAGAGTTCCAGTTCTTTCAATTTAAAAAAAAAAGTGATATAGACAAAGAATAGGCTCAAAGAAGCAGAACAATATTTAGGACAATGAAGTTTTTCTTTCTGGTCTTCTGTCAAGATCATTCTGACTGGTCTGAACCAGAACACCTGCTCTTTCCTGAAGTGAAACATGGACCCAAAGAACAGTCAGCAATTTGCAAAGGTTATTTTGGAACACATTCTACAGTAACATAGCAGAACAGCTATTCCAGTGAGGTAAATGTCTGAAGAGTCATGACCCATCAATCACAAAGCACTATTCAGAGACCACCACATATAAGCAAACTTGGCTTTGCTCTTGGTTGATATGAGTTTGCTTCTTTTTCACATTTTTCAGATCAGAAGCTTAAACATACTTATAAGGAACGGGTAAGTCTAGGAAAGGGTGGTCAAAATGCATAAAGGCATTCAAGCTGATTAGTCCTTTTATGGTACCTTAGAAGTGAAGCAGATTGCAGGTTAGCAATAAGTCTCAAGATGATACTAGCAAAAGGGTACAGTGGAGTAGGAGACAAATACTGACTCCTACTTATGTACTCATTTTATGCAATAGAATTGTGACAACTCTTGGAACACTATTGCCATCAGATTGCAGAACTTTCTATTTGTTTTCATAACAGTTCATGCTGGCTGAGTGTCATTACATCATTAACACGCCAGCACTCAGCACCTGATGCAAACCCAAAGGCACTATTGATTTCTGAATCTTCTGCATGTCTTTGGAATCAAGTCAATTCTGTGTCACTGACAAGAGTAGAATATAGGTGATAACATCTGGTGATCTGCTACTCTAACAGAGCCAGCTGTTGACCCCACATCACCCCTGAAATTTTGTGTATAAGTGACAAACTCTTCAACTTTAGATTATGACTTTAATACTCAACAGGATGTTTTTTTGCATGATGAGAATTTGATCTTTTCAAAATAAGACTTCAGTTTGGAGCGAAGCTAAACAAAAAGAGATTCTGAAGAACAGCGCACACTTGTCTGGATATCAGCTTCTGAGTTTTCAGCATTTTCTCAGCTTCTCTATGAAGCATGTTTCCAAATGAATATTAAATTTGAGAGGGGTCAGTTATGCCAAAGAAACTTTCACTGAAAGCCACTGTAAGCATTTTCTCAACCTTACACTGACCCAAGCATGATGTTATTAAAAAAAATTCTATTTTACCACTATTTAGTATTCTATTAGTCTAAATCAGCCAAGATTAGTGCTCATCTTAGCACTACTAAAGACTTCTGATTTAAGTCATTGAAATAAACAAGACTTAACACAGAGTTACTAAGCATTAGATATACATATCAGACCCCAGTACTAAGCCAAAGTTGCACAGAAAGACAGTACCTTATTCTCTCCAGGCAAGGGTTCAATGCCAGTGATTTTTCTTCCAACTCTATTTCGGCCTCTGGTAGAACGCACATGTATTTGTGTATGGTACTTCAAGTGCTGAAAAGATATTAAAATTTATCTTGATTTCAAATAGTTGTGTAAAAACTTTAAACTATTTTGCTTCAAGTTCTAATAAGTTTGTTTCTTGATATTTATTTAAATAGGCACGACTTTTAAATCCGTTAAGTTATTTAACAGGAAAAAATACATAGTCTCAAAAAACATTTTACCTCTGTGTCATAGAAGATGCATCTTCCATCGTATGTGCCTATGACGGCGTATTTGCCATTCTGACAGAAGTTGGCAGCTGTAATCAATTTTGTCTGCCCATCTACTTCATTCCATAATGCCACTTTTTTGTCAGGAATGTTCCAGAGTCGGAGTTTCCCATCCAACGAACCACTTAAGAAGTACCTGTCATCCTGAGAGGACAAACTATGTTAACCTCCGCTTGTGCTACGAGTGTGCCCTGATTTCCTTAAAACCTTCCCACTCCATTTCCAAACAGCTTCTCTCCAGAACCTCCCAAATAAGAGCTCTCAGATGAGTTGATTATAATGTTTAAGAAGGTTGAAAAGACAATGTTAAAATTACTGGTAAGTGGAGTTCAATTTCTTACAGATTTCTGACAAGATTACACGCATGCAGTGTGTATACCACAAGTCAGAAAATTGTTCACTGTTACCAATTACTTTGTACCCTCTCAACATAAGTTACAAAAATACCAACCTTGTCAGGAGTTGAAAACTCCTTTCAGAGTTCCCGATACATCTACTAGTTATGTACACTCAGGGAACACCAAAAAACGCTTTTCCTCTACTTCAGTTTTGTTAATATTAGGAAGTTTCATTGCAGTATTTTTTAAAAAAATCATCAACTCAAATAGGTTGGAAGGGATCTCTGGATGTCTTTGGTCCACCTCCCCTGCTCATGGCAAGGAGACAGTTTGATCAGGCTGTAGAGGGTTATATCCTGTCACGTTTTAGACATCCCCAATGATTCTGTGATCTCTAAACAACCTGTTCTATTTCCTTATGATTTTTTCCACTAATATTTAATCACAACATCCCTCATTGGTAACTCTGACTTTTCACAAAGTTACTCAAAAGTATACCAGTGTATTTTCTATACATTATAGAAAATTCACTTCCCACATCATGCCTACAAATGGTTAAACCACATGGACACTTCTGGTGAAGTTTACTGAAGATGAACACTTATAGTTCCAGAATATTATCCAATAGGGATATTTTTCAAGTGCACAAACTCTACTATTCAATTTTTTTTTAATTGAAAATAAAGGGGGAGGACTCTTGTAATTGCAAGTTCTGCCTCTCTAGAAGAAACAGAGCAATTAAACTTACCCTTGGATGGAATGCTATAGCAGTGACAAAGTCTATATGCTGGAAACAGCAAAGACATTCTCTTCTTGATATGTGCCATAGTCTGACAGTTTTGTCCATAGAAGAAGAAAGCAAGAAGTAATTCTGTGAAACAAGAGAAGTCCATGGTTATTAATAGACACAAAAGTAACAGAAAATTGAAAAGCAGATCAGATTGGTAATGTCTTACCAATTTCTCTGTTGCTGTGCAATTCAACATTTTATCCTTTCAGATAAAATGTTTTATCCAAATTATCATTACTGACTAGTGCTCCTCCTGATGCTCAGTTACAGAATATTTTCTGGAAGAACCCCAATGGAAGTGTTAACTACTTGAAAAGTATTTAAAGCATTCACAGAAGAAACAGCGCAACAGGCTGCGGAGAAAGGGTGAGTCTCTCCCAAGACCCTTCAGCCAGACCGTGTTATTAAAATTACAACTGTATTCCAATGTGATGAGTTAACTGAATAAGCTTTTATGTGAAACATTTTTAAAGTTAAGCACAAGGAAATTCTCAACTTTTAAGATATATGTATATATTAATCAACTTCAGAAGCTGTACACAGCATAAAACCAGTGAAGCATATTGAGACAAGAAAAACAATAATGCCATACATCAGAAATCACACAGCTCAGCGGAAATTCCTTCCACTCTAAAGAATTTAACTCCACTATTGAATGCAAAATTGTAATTGTTACTAGCTTGATTTTAATTTTTTAAAGAAGACTTAATTGGTGAAGCCTAAGAAGTTTGTTCACTTTATCCCAACTATTTCAGCTGGACTGAGTGTTACCTCTACAAACCTTTTCTCTTCATTTCAATGACAGTTTCATATTGTTCAGATGTATGGTTCCAATGGCAATTGACAAAAGAAAACAATGAAAACAAAGGAGAACTGTGTAGTCTGTATTAAGGTGCCTTACTTTAGACCAGGAAAGATCAAGAAGATCTGCTGTATGTCCTTTGTATTTGCAAAACGGTCGTTGACGAAACGGGGCATTTTTATCATCTGGGTCTTCATCAACTCCACTGCAAATCTATCACAGAAGCGTACAGAAACATCAGAAAATATTAGCTGGACAAATTAACAATAAAACAATTACTGCTTACAAAAAGTACAGGGCCAATAACAATTTGAAGCAAAACTCTTGGGACTTTAAAATAAAACCACCAAAGTAAATTTCAAGTACAACCGACTGTGAAGCATCATCTTGAAATGCCAAAATGAAGCAGCTCTACAGTTTCCATCCACACAGTTTTTGTTCAATGGGATAAGCTTGACAGTAATTTAAGCAAACATTGTAAGACAAGCTTTTGGAACAAAGTATATTGACCTTGAAAACCGCATTCCAATTTAGGATATAAACTGTGAGTTAGTTTCCATACTTCTAGTACATTTCAAAAATGTTAACTTCCTAATAAGAGACCCTTTCACAATAAACAGGTGCAAAACCAGAAGTTCCTATACAAAAGCTCTACAGCAAAAAGTAACTCAAAACATCATCACTGGTATGTGTGGCTAAGTAAGGATATTCACTTACCTAAGGTAAGGAAATATCCACTTCCCCTCCCTCAAAACAGCGTACACTAAATGAAGCTAATGCTAAAATCTTTGCTTAAACCCTGATTTTGTCACCCATTTCTTACACTACTGGAAACCAAGGACAGGAAAAAAACCTTTAATACATTAATTTTAATGGGCAGTTTACTAAAGTATCTGAACACTCTACAAGTAACAGTGTCTTAATACTTTTGGTCAATCATATTCCATTTTATTCTACACAGATGTGAAAAATTTAAAAATGCCAGATTTTGTTATACTTCTGAGTATTCCATTGTTCAGCTTGGCCTTCCTCAGAAAAGACATCAAGTCAGATGTTAACCTCAGGTAATGCTCAGAGGCAAAACACTAAGACAGGAAATTCAACAATGTGGGTGGTTTTTTTTTCCCTTTAGCATTTCACTCAGAAATCTACTCTGGGAGGCAAGTTAGCTGGCAGAAGGCCACAGCAAAGCTATGCAGATTTCGTAACGCATTATCTAGTGACTTCCTTTCCTACTTGCACCCCATACACATGGGATAACAGTATTTGACTGAAGATGTCTATGCCTCAAAGACGTAGGCCAAGAACTCTCGGATAAAGCAACAATGAAGATCTGGTATTACAGAACACTGCAAACAGCACCCCCCCCGATATCTGGTGTACATACCCCTGCATCAGTATCAGACTTTGAAGAATTCAGACTCTCTTGAGATGGGGAGGGAGAGACACGGCCTAGAACACAGACAGAAACACCAGGTCAACTCTAAGTTCTCAAATAACTAGAATTTCTAGTGGTTTAGAGTTCTAGCGATGCATAGAAAGATACCTTCTGTGTTGTACTTCATTCGCATGTTATTGAAATAGTCAAAAGCATTCTTTAAAACCCATATTCTTACTACGTTGTCCTGTCCTGCAGATGCAAGTAAGCGACCACAGTGAGAGAATTTCATTGTCCAAACGGCACCCTGTCAAAATAAAAAGATCATTGTTTAAGTTACATAAAGTGCCTTTTTCCATACCAAAAAGACTTTCTATAATGTAAACTGACAAGATTTAGGACATATACAAGAAGCCACAAGTAAAATAAATTGTACGTCAAAACACTGAAAAGCAATTGTTAAAACTGGTGGGTTGAGCAACATACTTGCAAAAACAGTTTGAAAGGAACAGCCCACAGGGCAGATTACTGTAAGAGAGGAGTTAAGGGAGCTCAATGCTACCACAGCACTCTACATAAAACTCGTGCAATTAGTGACAGTCAGCAAGTCAGGGTTCTGAGTGACTTATAACCTGCTATTTGATTTGTAGAAGTGGCGAGTATTTGTAGCCGCACTTGAAGCTATCACAAGCTGTCCTATCACTTCCTTTTTTTAATAGAAATTGTGCTTGGTTACATCAATTCTGGCAACCAAACTGAGTACTACGTATATCTGTTATATTCAGAACTGGCATGGAGATTTTGCAGAGCCTGTGAAAACAACAATTCTTTCTCCCTTGCAAAGTCCGAAGAGTCAGTAGGCAATAAAACACATTACCACACAAGCAATATTCCATTTCCTCCTGTTATTTAATGAACACCTATCAGGAATTTGACTCCACCAACCTAGGATGCTTTTGGGGAATTTCCTAGGTTTTAAGAAGTCAAATACTGGCATGACAGAAACCAACACAGACGGATTACCAGTAGGACTGGAAGCTTTAGTTGTGGATGACAAGCCTGAACTCTCCAGTCACCAAACTGATTGCTGTAGGTCATTATCTTTTGCGTAACACTTAACGATGGGGGACTGTTTCAACTGTTGTCAGACAGTTGCTGTCAAGCAAAAGAATCTGGGAAGTCCGGAATACTAGAATGTATTGCAGACTCTGATGGGAAGCACGCACACTTAACAACAGTGATGAATGGGTAGTTGTTCTGCCTCGTTCTCCACAGGCATCTCTGCAAATACCGTATCCCGGTCTCTCCCCTCCTTATCATTCTGACCCAAATACCCCATTAATCTCTCCCCATTTTTGCCTCCAGAAGCAATCTAGCATTTCTATTCAACAATCATGTTCATATCTCTGATAGGCACACTCGTTTATTTGCTGAGTAGGCCAACCCTGCTGCTCTGTGCTCAGTTCTGATAGTGGAACATAGCCTATTTCAGCCTAAATTTGTAATTACAAGAACCAAGAAACCAAGTACCGCTCCATACCAAAACTCTTCGGGGAAAAGCTCTTGAGAATCCCTGAACCCTGAGTATCTACAGACTTTTTCTTCTTTTTTTGAAGATCTGCTCAAACCAGCCAAATTTTCATTTCTTGCCAGAACGTTATTTTCCAGAATGAAACTTCTCTTCAAGAAGAATAAGCCTGACAGTAATTTCTGGAGATCACCAACTAGATGAAAGCTAAAAGTTGAAACTCAGGCTGAACTGACTGAGCAAAACCACAGATGAAATTTGAGAGACCTACCATATGCTCTCCACTGAGATCCTGAACAACTTTAATTTGTTCAAAATCGTAAGGTCCCTTGAAGCCATGTGCTGCTTTGAACTTAACTGGTCTTGTATATGGCATCCCTTCATCATCACTGGAAGAGGGATCATCTTGATCTGTATGGAAGACTAAGAAGAACACAAATTCAGCAGTACATATTGCAGCACACATTTAATGTATTAGTAAGCAATTGCCAATACTTTTTGGTAGCAGGTTAGTCTTGAATTAGCAATATTAAGATCTTAAAGCAAAACAAGAATGCTGTTGCATCAAAGTTTAAAAATACATCCACACTAATTTCACATTGCAGTAAATCCAAACACTGAAGACTCAAAATAAGAACTGCTATTCATTTTTGTTCTGCCCCTTTCTTTGCACCAGGTCTTGCATTCAGCAGATCCTGCCCTAAGTGGTTTCTGTCAGTTTAATGTGTGCTGAAAATTATCCGTTTCATTGTATTGGTTTCTTCAGACTGAATACACTGAAAGGGCCTGATGATCTGCCCACAAAGCATAAGAATTGCAAAATTTCTGGGGCAAACAGCCAGTGGCAACATAAGATGCTAAAAGGCAGCAGTTCTATGGCACTTCTCTCAGGCTGTGGTTCAACTGGCTTACTGCAGTATTAGAAGTCTGTCTGGAAGAAACACTGACGAAACAAGGAGAGCAATCAGTTGTAGTTGGGAAATCTTCTAACAGGAGCTCAAACTATATGAGAATTCCAATGGTGGCACTGGTTGTCAGAAAACAATCTGATTCTATTAAGATTAATGAAGACAACCCCACTTCTACCTTTGCTGGAATAACTTTCAAAAAAAGTTTACATTTTGATATCCAGACAGATTTCTAACAGCACAACAAAAAATATAGTATTCAACTGATTTAGCTGAAAAGGTCTCCCAACTATTACCTTACCAGAATTCATCCTTGTAACCCGCTAGTCTCAGAATGCCAAGCTACAAGCTTTAACTCTAAAAAGCCACATTAACTGTACAATGGTAGTGTACAGCAGTATGTGTCCCTCAGACATCTTTGATTTCTAGAAGCCCAAGGATAAACAGACTATCCTATTAAAAAAAAAGTATATTAAAAAAAGTCAGTGTCACTGACCTTCATCTCGAACACTCTTAACTTTATTTACAGCACGTTCGCCATATTCTTCAGCAAGGTGCTTTGCTCGCTTTACAGATTTGCCAAGGAACTTTTTCAGCTGGGTCCTTAAAAAGCAAGGGCACTTTTTCAACACATAACACTGGCAAATTCTCTTTTTTTTTTTCTATTGTGAATCAATAGTTTTGATTTGAAACACAATATTATCTCTTTCCATTACTGCTTCTTAAAATAAGCATTTAATTCGCCAGCAGTCATGCAATCTTCTGTTTAACGCAGTGCAATGGGTTTACGTAAACTCAGGTATCACTTGTACTTAAAAGGTAACTTGTTCAGAAGTCAGAAGGAGAGCTTCAGCTTCGAAAAACAAAACCTGCCTTTTCTTTGTAGGGACATGAAAAAGCATCTTACGTTTTTTGTTTTAACCTCCCTCCATCAGAATCGGTTTGCTGTGTCTGCATTTTGTCTTCATCATCAGACTGTGCTGCATCATTACTAGGAAATACAGAAGTGATTGTTTAATACAAAACCATAATGAATCTAGATTGAATGACACATTAGTAAAGTAATCTGTGTTTCAGAATCCATCTTTATTCCTTCATGTAACACATTGGAAAAACATAGCCATGATAATCAAGTAATAAAACGGATCTTTCAGCTCTAAAGCACCTTTATACTAAAACCATACAGACTTTCCAGATCTCAGAGATACATTATTCCGCTCCACAAATTTCAAACTTAACTTTCAAAGCATCACAATAACCTTAAGAGCTGACAAAATACATGACTAGAAACTAGTAACATGCCACCTTGTTCTCATACCTTGCTTTCCATAGATCAAACAAATTAACAGTGGTTAATTCTGAAACAGATGTTTGTACACAGAAGAATACAGTTCTACAGAAGTGAGCTTTTCAATGATAATTCAGCAATGCAAAAAGCCTAAAAATTGTCTGACGTATAATTCATTTAAATATAGGCTTTTGAAAAAAACATCTAGACTGACGCGATTTCCTGATCATTAAGAAATGGTATTTTTCTATCAAAGTTTACAAATAGACTCAGCTTTAAAAATTAGGACGGCCTAAAGCCCTGTTGAGAACAGGAAAACCTCAAAGCAGTCAGCTATACTGATGACCGCATATCTTCAGAGCACCAAAGTCCACTAAATTAAACACTGAAAAAGCTACAGGGGGTGGTAGCATGAACAACATCTAGTACTCGAACATAAACTGTGTTTAATTCAGCAGAGAAATAACAACATTTAGCACATCAAGTTCTAACTGCAGTTCAGCTGGATTTTCAGACATACTCGCCTGGCAAGTTCCAGTAATATCATCAATTTTAGTTAGCTTAAAAGAATTCAATAAACAGCCTAGTTAATAGAGAACTGGAAATTAGAACAGATAGATTGGGACTCTCTTTACTTGCATAAGAGCAGCCTCCATGTATGCAAAAACTATGACAGCAACAGTATCAGAAAGAGCCGAAAGCTACCATCATTCATACCTGACGTATTCTTTAGTTCTCCTCATGATATGCAAAGTTAGGGGATTAATGCCCGTTGGCAACTTTTCTTCTGCCAAACTCAGGGGTATTTCTTCACCCGTATCAAGGTTTTTTATCATTACACTTGCTAGAATTTCCTGTGGGAAAAATAAGATGTGAAATCAAGATGACTTGATTATACTCCAAAACCAAGAGCAAAATATTAATCATCTGATCTTACAGATTATTTATCTTAACGGGAAATCCTGTAGATCACTATATATTTATTATACAAAGACTAAGCTTAAGTTAAAAATTGCTTTTAGCGTGTTAACACAAACATTATCAACCACTATACAGATGAACAATCATGTCATCACAAGCTTCAATTTCATAAATCAGAAATGCAGCCATACGTACATCAGCCACTGCCTGAAACCTTCCATGCCAATATCAAACCTATTCTGTAAATAGGAGATATTGAAGTCTTCCCCTTACAGATATTTCAACAGCTGTAGTTTAGATTTAGTCAAAGACAACCTTTAACCATAGAGAAAAAGCATTCCGACCTAACTAGTACTACACAAAGGAAAAGGTTTTTTGGAACAGCTCATGAACACACACTTCTGTTCAGCAATAGTAAAAAAGCCATACACAGATATATACAAATAAAAACTGTCAGCAGCCCAAAACCAGTCTCATCAGGATTAATGGAAGTTACCTGAAGAAACTATTTTTTAATATTACGAAAATCACTCTCCTATTGCTGACTCCTTCCCCTTTTAGATGCATGATAAAACACCAGGTTTGCTGGTGTTCCCTCACACTGAAATCTTGTAATGCGTTTGCATAGCTACAAACACGAACTCATAGCATTTCAGATCTATTACAGGTCACACTTTCAAACACTAATACCTCATATGACTCGGGAATCACAAAGTGCTTAGGTGGACAAAGCCAGCATGCCATCATTCCTATTTGCATCTCTGGTCACAGTATATAGTGGTTCAGAGCGCAGAGAGTGACATGTGACTACTCGAATTCATTCAACAGACTGGAAAAGCAAGCACAAGAACATACGATGTACAAACCGCATTGATTAATACCTCATCTGTGAGCTCTCTTCCAGAATTAGACCTGGGTCTCTGTGGTCCAAGTACTTCATTTGTTGTTTGGCCATCGGCTGCTTTCCCATTTTCCTGAAATTTTGAAGACATAGAATATATATCTCTACTGTAACACTAAAGTAATAGGAAACATTAATTATGGAATTTATAACCATTTCACAATACCTGTGCAGTGACTATTTTATCTCCACTAGTTGCGCTTGCCAAATCCAAAGAAGGCTGAGAATCTTTGGGCATGCCCTCTGTCACTGCACTTGGAGTTAAAAGACCACCAGCTGTGAAGTTCTCTCGAGAAACTGAAGATAGATTCATATTAGAAAGAAGAACATAACACTTGCCATAGACAGGCTACAGATTGTTAAGACTCCTAACATCATAGTTACACTCCTGAACGTGCTTTCTGACAAGTTGGATTGTTTAAAAACACATCGCTGCCACCAAATCTGCCTTATCAATTACATATTTCATATATAGTTGGAAGCACAGGCACAACTTGACGCCTAGTCCTCTTCAAGTTTTATTAACAATTATATTTTCTTTAGTCATCTCCCTAGTAACCCAGGACTACTCATTTTCATGGGACCTGAGTCTACAGCTCCAGTTGTATTTCTACGCAAATACAGATTGCATACAATGTATTTGAAGTGCGCAACTTTTTTTAGTTTCTGTATTGATAAGGCAACTTCTTGCTACAGAAGTACCTATTTTGGTAGGAACTGTCAGTTTACAAGAAAGTCTATGAATTAGGAACACTTGTAATGCAAAAGGGTATTTCTCCACCGTAAGAAGCTAAGATTGTTGAAGAATTTGTTTTTTCCTCATTTATACGTCAACTAAAAATCACAAGACTGAATTTCTCATTCATACGTCAACTTAACTAAAACCACAAGATTGAATGATTCTTCACTCAAAACACAAAAATAGTAACCACGTAGATAACGAAAGTCACCTAAAATATAACACTTGCCTTCTAAAACAGGTTTTTGCACTTCAAAATCCAGTTCACTCTTCTTCTTCCGGGGTGGTGGAGCTGGCCGTGCAGGTGGTGGTGGTCTCGGAGGAGGAACATTTGTTGGAGGTGGTGGCCGTGCCGGGACAGGCTTCTTTGTGCTAGCAACTATATCAGGTTCTACAGTAAGCTGCCTTGGTGGTTTTGCTGGAGGCATTTCTTCTGCCGTAGAAAGGTCTTTGGTAGATAAATCTGAAGCCACTTGTTCTAAAGTATTCGCCTCTTTCTTGTCTGTTATGTCTTCATTTTTTGATGTTTCCTCTTGTGCTTCAGTTTCATGCATTTTATGGTCAGTTGCATTTGTTACTTTTGTTAGTTTATGGGTTTCCTGTTGCTCAGAAGTAAACGAAAGCTTCCCTGACTCCAATTCAGTGTCGTTACACACACTCTGATACGTCAGTTCTCTAGCATCTTCTTGTGATGATATTTTAGCAGCTAATACTTCCGGAATACTACTAATGATACCTGCTCCAGAAATCCAAGCATTTGCATCTGCAGTTGGAACAGTCAGTTTTTCTCCTCTGCTAGCTAAAGAATCATCATCCAGTTGTTGTGCCTTCTGGCTTTCTTCTATAATACTGTCAATAATCTAAAAACCAAAACCATTCTACTGTTAAATAGCAGCCATTTCTAGGGTACACTTACCAGTCAGTCTGTACAACACCCCCAAGAACTCTTCCATTGAAGAGTTGCTTTGTATACAAAATGTATTTTGTTTAAAAATACCGGAGACCTAGCTGCAGCAATCGACATAACTGAAAAATATAAGAAGCGACTAATTTCCATTCCTCTTTAATATACTTTGAGAGAAAGTTCAGAAACAAGAGCTGTTTATTCTTCAGAGTTCTCATGCACTGCTAAATATGGTCCTGTAAATTACACAAATAATTCAACACTGGTGAATCCTAACTATGTTTTTAGAACACTTAGTTCCATATTTACCCTTTAGATGGACACTCTTACTAACATTAACAACAAATTCTAACCCATGCTAGTTTCCGGATGAAGACTGATTATTAAATTATTTAATATTTCTAGTATGATGCTGGAAGCACAAAGCAATATTTAACTAACCTCTTTTGAATCATCTTGTTTCATTTCTTGTACAAGGGTTTCATTTCCAGCTTTGTGTAGCTTGCTGTCTGTATCCTATGGAAAAAAAGGGTAGATCTCATCAGATGATGGCAGTAAGTCCTTTAGTAAGATGACCTAACAAAAATACAGACAAGAATTCTGCTACATTGTCAAACATTACTGCCATCAGATAGGTGTTTAAACAGTAAAGCACAGTACACATGAAGAGTACTTCACACCACCATATACAGGGAGAAAGCCTGCACATTATTAAACAAAAATAGCAGTTATCTTCAAGAGGTTTCAACCTCAAGTAAAATAAAACTGAAGGTAGCATGAAGTTTAGAGAAACATACACATTTAATAATCTGCGGCACGGAAGATGAATATTAAAATATTTTATCAGCTTGTAAAAAAAGATGCAAGAACTGTATTATCACAACACAACAGAAACTTTTTTAGAAATTTCCAGGTTAAAGCAGGCAGATCTATCAAGTGGTGACAAATACGCCTTTGAGGTTCTGACACAGAATTTTACATTCTACAATTTATTCCTAGTGCACATTGTCTATTTTTGCCAGTCATCTTCATGCAGATCCTTCCAAAATCTAAATAAGCTGCAGCACAACAAATGAAACTACCGAATTTAAGAAAAAAAACCCAAGAACATTTTCAGAACATTTGGATGAGAGACTGCAAGAATATTCAAAGCTGAGTATACTATTTATTCTTTATATATGTATAATAAACACTAGCAGGATATTATACTACTGATGTCAGCTTGCAGTTTAAGAATTATAGTTTTGAGATGTACAAACAGCATCAACACTTTGGCGTATCCTACCAAACAATGAATTAATAAAATCTATTCACTGAAGGTGGCCTCATATATCAAAATAATGTAGTATATCTTTGTAATAGTTTTAGATCCTATTTAATTAAAAATAAATAAATAAAAATTAATTAAAAAATAATGAAATAATTCATAGGCAGCCCTAGGAGCATTAGAATTAGATTACACTTTGGCCATTGTCGTGGTTTAGGATGGGCCTAAACATGGGTATGTTAAGCAAGGATATTCTATACAAAGTCTGAAGCAAACAGAAGTGAAAATATTCTATTTGTGAGTGAACATATTCATCAACTCCTGAAAAATCTTAGGTTCAGAAAAGCAAGTAGTTTACACCATAGAAGGATACTACTTTAACCTCAGTTAGTATGGTCCAGTAAGAACTTCATCATGTGCCTTCTGTTCTACTCCTCCTTGTGGTCTAGATTCGAAACACTCTTCTATCGAAGTCAGCAGTTCTCAGCTGTCTCCCCGCAATGTTAAAGCCCCCAAAGGCTAGCTGTTACCATTATAAATTAATAGCCTAACAGAAGCAGTTTAATTCCACCTATACATCTCTGCATATGCACAAGATACCTGTTTAATATGGAGATTAGGTATTTTAAAAGACCTCCCCATGTTTTTTTGGACCTTGACAAGATTTTGAGTGACTGTCTAGTACAGATATCTAAGAAATTTCTCCTTAGACCTTCTTTAGACACTCCGCTAGTCAAACAGAATCTTTATAGCACACTAACACAATAAAACATGCTTGAAAAAAACCAACACAATTCTTGTAGACATTCATCTTTGAAAGTTCTGACCTCAAGAAATGGCATATCACACAGACAGCTGCAATTACAGAAAAATTCTTCCTCTATCTCTACTCCCTCCCTCCCTCTCCTTCCACAAAGTTTTTCTAATCTAAATGCAAGTTCTACTTTGCTTTAGCACTAAAAGCTATCTTCAAAGGTATGATGACTTAAATACTGAAGTGTAATCAGTGTCTACAGAAGCCCATTATATTAATTTCTAATTTTATTGACATTAAACTCACACACCTGTTAAACTTTGGACTTAGGAAATATTTCTTACCTGTTCCAAGACAAACTATACCATTAGTCACACATTCACTCAACTGATATGGTACCAAGAGAGAAGCAAATATTTTTTTTCACCTTCAAAAACTTAGCTTTCAGCAAGTGACTTAGGAAGATACTTAAAAAAAAAAGAAACCTACAACCAATATACAGAACTCCATAGCTAATAAAAAACCTACAAGCAACATACAGAACGGCATAGCTAATAATTCAGTCAACAAGACATTAGTGTTAGTTTTGAAGTTCATTGATTGCACCGAGTTTAGTCAAAGTGATAGAGCGAGATTTCTTGAAAGACTTACACATGTAATACTTAATCATTACAGGGACAGCAAACAGAACACAAAATAGGGCGTAAGTCTCGGTTCCAGGAGAGATACCATAAGATATGGTATCACTGCAGAAAGATTGATTCAGAGTAGAGTGCTTCTGACAAATAAGAAATACTGTTTTAACTGTGATTTCCCAACGCTTTGCAGACAAAATGGCAAGCTGCCTTTACTCTATGTAACAGCGCTGAATAGCATCACCTTTGGCCCTTCTGAGACCAGGAAATAAGTGTTATTTGTACAAGGTTCCAACTCCTCACTTATTTAACGTGTGCCAGATTCGGCTGCACTGTCACTATGCACAGATGCAGCATACCAATTACCTGCGTGGGAAGTGGCAATGCTGTCTCATTAAGCTAAATATAGTGTTTTATCTTAACATAACCTAGAGGGAAGGCTTTTGAAGTACAAACACTAAGATTTTTCTTATTTTGAAGACAGAAGAGTGAAAAGTCAACTATTTCGCATAAACTGAGGCCAAAACCCAAATGCTGCAGAGACTTGCTTACTACTCACAAATCACTTAGAAGAGGGTATAGTAAAATAAAATTAGCTTCAAGACATGTTAACATACCCTAAATAAAAGTGAAGTTGTAACTTCCAGAGACACAAGCACAACAATTGCTACTTACAACAAGAAAAGCCTATAATTTCCTGTCTGTGTAGATGTTAGGGCTACCGCAGCACATCTGCTTTAGGCAGAAACGCTCAGCATTATGTTCATCATTAAGCATTTGATTGATTTTAAGAAGAAACTCACCTTTAATACACAGGATCCGACTTTCATTGGTGAGCTGCTAAGAAGAGAAGACAGACTTAGGTAGAGTGCCAAGAAAAGAAATATCTCTTGACAGTAAGCTTCATATTAAACAGTCTATAATATAGTCTTTCTTTACAGTGAATATATACTTGATACTTTAGACCAGCAATAAAGTGAATGGTTTTCATACTGCTCCTTTACACAAAAGGTTCCAAATAAAAGTGCTCAACTGTCTGCAATGCACAAATCCACAGCTTCTACAATCCCTGAAAGTTTTTCAGCAGAATCTTCTAGATATCATATTTCTATCATCCTTTTCTAATAAACTGATGCTATTCAAAGTACAGATTAAAAATCATTTTGCATTAAATTTAAAATTCGCATGTACAGGCAGCACAGAGTGTACATCAAAGAAACCAAAACTTTCAGAAAGCAGAAGTACAAATGCTCTAGTAGCTTGCAAATCAAGTGCCTGAACCCTCATCTGCAGAGACAACACTATGACAGCCATTCTGCCCTTCAGCCTCTCTAGGGAACGTAAAGTCTTGTTTCTAATCATGACACTCAGTATTAACATAAGTATTTACATTAAAACAAGAGGGAACTACTTTTGCACTGCTTTCCAAAATCTATGCTCTGAAACGGTGAATTTGCATTAGCATCCACTCACACATAACCTCTCATTTCACTAATTACATCAAAGAACAAGGTATCTTAGGGGAATGGTATCAAATAATTACTTCTCTTCAGGTCATCACTCAATCCAATCAGTGAACGGTCAACTCTTACTATATCCTGAACTTAGGTTTTCCACAAGATTTTCAGAATTCTAGAAGACATACTGAGTCATGCTGCTTACTCTGACTACAGCACCTTGCTCATGCATAAAGACATTGAAAGGCTGGACCAGATGATCTTCCAAGGTCCCTTCCAACTGAGCTGTTATATGATTCTATTAGTTTGTCCGTCACAAGCAGAGACCAAGTTACAGATTACTTCCTTAAAAGCTTACTACCAGATGCACTACAGCCTGGATTGTACAAGTATCCCAGCTGGCTACCAAGGTCAGGGACACTCGACAACTTTGGGTATCGTCTTGCACCCAGCAACACAGAGAAATACAGAGATCTCAGTCTAACTTGTCACTCCTGCCTCCAAAATGACAGTTTCAAGCGACAACAACTTCTGAAAAAGAAAACTACTTCCATTTCATTTTTAAGCATTTCAGTTCTTCTCTTTACTGTCTGAAAGCATTTCATCACAAAAGGACCACATTTATACAGCAGAGTTAACAAGATTGGATTGGTATATAAAGACTGTATCATTTGTAACTAATTTAACACCTTAAACCTAGACGCTTTTGTCTAGTGATTGACACTTAAGATGCACAATATCCATAACATTGTTTTGAGGCATAATCCTCCCAGAACGTGCTAACCCCAGTGTGCAAAAAGGAGCAAAATCAGTATTGTGACCTGAAAAAACAAACACATCTTTTGTCTTCCGAAATATATCGCTGAGAAAGTCCGTAGCCTGTGTTGAATTTCTGGTTACTGAAACATTCTGATTTCCAGTATAAACTCTTGGATTTCCTTGGAAATTGTGGCAGAAATGTGTGTCAGTTCATTAAATCCACGAGATGACTTTAACAATTAAATATATTTGTAATTACACCACCAATGCCTAGGCTTCAGCAAGGTGTAGGGTCTTACTGTACAAGCCACTGCTAAGACTTTACTGCCTAAATAAACTGCAACCCTTTCAAATGTAAACAGATACTTTCCTTTTCTATTGTGACATTTCCCACCTATTACCGTGTCACTTCTGGTACAGGCAAATTATTCCTCCTCTGGTAACGCTAAATATGAGGTTCAAAAGACATTGCTACCCTTTCAGACTTCTTTAGCGAATTAGTTTTGTGGAAAATCCACACTCAAACTACAACAGATGTTATTCCCCACTCTCATGCTTTACCTTGGGAAAGAGCTGCTCAAGCGATAAAGGTTACAGAGATAGGAGGTATAGAATAGAACACGGGGCCGATCGCTTAATAGAGCACACATACATGTCTTATGTTAATGTGAAGCTCTGTCCTTGAAATTACATGCTTTTAAAACACTGCAAAGCTTCCATAACTGTTCGGCAATAATACCACTTTCAGGTCAGTTTATAATACAGCCAAATAAGTTTAGTAGCTTGCCTGAGATTATTTGAGCTACATGTTTACAAGCACCATCACTCCCTTAGTCACAATTAGTTGCTGCTTATGTGCTATTATATTTGTAAAGACAAAGTCAGTCACAGAATAAGTGTGGTAACTGAAGTCTCATGTAATTCAACATTACTCTGGAATGGTCTCCCCTTCCCAGCCACCTGAAGTTACCAGCCTTCTCCACTCCCCAGTTTTACTTTAAGGCCGCTAGTTTTATGGATGCACTATCTGATATCTTTGCATTTTTAAACAGTATATTTAGTGGCAAAAGTGTCTGAAAACAATTTCTATGAAGAAAAATCCAATGATCAAATATTGATTTTACTTTGAAAGGTCTGTAGTCTGTAGCTTTACAGGGTTATCGGGCAGAACATCAAGGCTGAGAAATACCACAGAAAATGTAAGGTAAAAAATAATTATGTCGTCTAGTATGAATGTTAGCAAAGAGTGGAATTTAAAAACTGGTAACAATAGATCTTGTAGACTGCACTTCAAATAACACTTGTAACAAGTTTTCTTACATGGTACCACTGTAACACCAGTTTAACAAAGGAGGGTTTCAAGGCTATCTACAAAAATTAAACAAAATACAAAGAAAAATCCCAACACAACCAGATGTCTGATTAATCTGAAAGTCAAATAAACTCCTAAAGAACTTTCTGTGGTATTTATTCAGCTATCAAATTCATCCTAATACTGACCAGACTATAGGAAGCTGCCATGCCCACTATCAGGTAGCCTATTCGAAATAAGCGTCACATTTTCAACACATAGTTGCTAAGTTTTGTGACAGAAAACAAAACATTTAGCCCATCAAAAAAAAAATAATGATGTGAATGACAGGCCTTGGTCAAACCCCAGAACCACACTGCCTGCTTTCCTGGGAGGATGTACACTACTACAAGGCAGGTATGCTACCAGGCAGATGCAAAGAGGTTTAAAGTGTATGTATAGCAGCAGTGCACTGCACAGAACACACAGGTTCAGCAACCAGCCCACTAACTGTATTTACTGCTGTCCTTCAGCTTGCAGAGGCACACGATGTTTTCCTCCCTCTAACCTGTGGCTGGCCTGGAAGCCACAGTTATTCTTGATGTAGCTCTCTGGCAGTCCACACCTTCAAAACCACAAGGATTCATTACTGCAATGCACTGTTCAGGCTGCCCTTGGAAAGTGTTCGGGAACTTCAGCTAACTCAGAAGGCAGAAACTTGTCTGCAGTGCTGCAAGTCACTACAGCAACATAACTAACACTTCACACTCCATCTGTTGGCTGCCAAGATCAGTTTTGCTTGTTGGCTAAAATACACAACAAAAAGTTGTACTAAGCACGTCCCATGTGTCAAGAGGGCACAATTTAACATTATCTAGCTTCTTATACAGAAGGAAACTAGATTCTTCAGGAAAAGCATCAAAGCAACAGCAAAAATATAGGACTACTGAAGTTCGAATTCAAGAATTTAAGGTACCAGAGGATATTTCTCATTATCCCTACCATCTCTTGAATCCTGTGCCTTTTGTTTGGTTTCTGATAACAATTTTTAGGATACAAGTACACTAGGAACAAACTTGCGCCTTACTAGTAAGCATATGACGTTCAAACTATTAGGTTTGGCAGTTCTTGATTTCAGAGTGGGTGGATCACTTTTCTTTTAAATAAAATATAAGAGGGTCTGTCACATGTCTGCATCCAAACAAGTGTGCCTTACTTCATATTTTCCTTCTTTCAGAACTGACATCCTCCTTTGTGGGACAGTTCATGCCTCTAAATTTCAGGGTCTTTTTCTAACCCTCTTCCGTGGTTATTGTCTTTTGAAAGCAGAGTGACAGAGGTTAAACAAGAGTATCTTCTGTCAAACTACATCTCCCTCTCTCTCTGCAACAAATAGATGCTTTCACTGACCAGTCCACAAAGGCACCTAGGTGTTTTTTCTAGGGTCTAGAAAAGCATTTAGAAAGAGACATTGTTTGGGACCTAGTTATCTAACAGATGGGCACTTGCCACACATCCTGTCAAATTACATGTAAAAGGCAAGATCTACAGCAGAAGTGAAGCGTACAGGCCTGATAAATATCAAATACAACAGTCTCCAAGCATCTGGTTTAAACACACTTCACCTTACAGAAGTCATCAATCCAGGAGAGCTATCTCAGTCCATTATCATCCAAAAGAAATATTCTGTAACAAGTTCTGTAATTTTTGCTAATTAATTCTTAAAGAGCACCAGTTATATACATACTTGAGGATGCAGATATGGTGCTTGAGAGAGGGGCTTAAGCATCAGTACCTGTTGACTTACAGTAGGAATCGGGAGCTTACATCTACCATGAAAATTCCACTCATCCACATCACATGAGACAATTAATAAAACAAATAAATAGCAAAGAAGTCAGCAAGTTTACATAAACAGGTGTCACCACTTTCAGAACTTCTGTATCAGCAGTTATTAAATTTCCCCACACAGAACTCAGGGCATGGGGGAGGAAGCTACAAAACCCATGTTTTTAATGAGGGCAAATATATGTACACCGCTTTGCTAAAAACTGGCTATAGCACATGCTGCCAAAAAGGAGTACCAAGTGGTTTTGCTGATCATCAGAACACTGAATGCACTAGGAAATGCCTCAAACTGCAGAGGGCAATATGCACTTGTTTTCAGTTGCCCTTCCTCCCATGAGAAAGTTTTGATTTTTTTTTTTTTGTGGGTCCCAACTCAATGCCATTACACACGCACAGGTCTGAAAACTACAATCTACAAGCCTGCTTCCAAGAAGTGTCCAATGTAAATGTGAAATTAGTTCTTAAGAAATCTTAAGATTTAGCTTATTTAGCGAAAATATTCTCCATATTGTCAGCACAGGTTCAATAGCTGACTGAATTACAGATTCAGTATCTGTACTGCAAACTAAGCCCTCCGAGATCACCTCCTTACTTGACTCAAGCTGACAGAATTCCATCGACTTGAGGCAATGATGCATCCTTATGGATTACAGAAGAGCAACAGAAAAATTAAAAGCATCTTTCCTTTTAAGTTCTAGTGAGTGACTTCGTATTATCAACTTCTGCTTAGATACAGGTGAGGGGAACCTGCAAAGTCAGGACACGTGGCATTATCTGTATCAAACAGAAGGCAGGATGTGCACCTGGGCCAGATTTAACGGCTCACTTCTACCAAAAGGTCTGGTTACCCCTTCCTGCCTGCAGCTTCCAGCCACACAAATCCCACACCTTCACCCTCTCCTGTCCTCACCATACCAGGTTCCAGCTATTTTAACTTACTGAATAGTTTTTGTTGTTTCTAGCTTTCAGCCGTTTTCAATTACTTTGAGTTAAAGCAACTCACAGAAGAGTTTAGTGATCACTAGTGCCAGAGCAAGGCAAGCAGTTAGAGCAACACCTCATTTCAGCACAAGTGCTGTTGATTTGGCTTACCACATCTCATGGAACTGTATGCCAGGATATGCTTTTCACCAGGCTACGTAAAAAGCTAACTTCAGAAAAACTTTAATACAGGATGTGGGGGTGAGGAGAACAGGTCTAGTCTTTCCTTTGTTCTAGGCATCCAGTGACCACTGACACACAGATTAAAAGAAGTCCTTAGTCAATTATTAAAGCCTCAAACGGACAGATCCCACAATCCATATCTTGTTGCTCTTTGAATAAGCTACATGAAACCTCATCCTGCAAGGTCAAACAATGGAGAGGTTTGGTCTGGGCTACCTGAAAAACAGAACTGATACAAGCTGTATAGCAAACAAGCAGAAAGCGATATTTAGAATTTAAAAAGAGGGAGCGTATTTAGCTAACATCAGCAATAAGGTGACACAGTTAGTTTTGAGGTAACAGCACTAGGTGGGAATCCACATTATAAAATGCTGTTAAAACTTCACTACACAGAATCACACACGGGGTAAATACAAGAAGCATAAAAGCAACACCATTAAAAACAAATGGCTGAGCACACCAGTTGTTTTACACGCAACAACAGTTAGCCTGTTGCTGAAGCAGCTCTCTCTCTCCTTTTTCTTTAGAAAAATCTGTTTTTATCGTATTTCAGGGATTAGTTCCGTCGGCCCCGATTTCATCTCCGCACGCCTTTCCTAAAAACTCCATCTCGCCTGCCCAAGGGAGGCAGATATGATCTCACCAGGATAATGGCTACTGCCATCCCCACAACCCTTAAAAAGTACGTGGGAAACTGCTCGATTTCGTCTCATCCCCTTGACTTTTCGGGCCCGCCGCTGGCTCAACCGCCCCACGGCCG
>NW_009647735.1:8432279-8434765 GCF_000708025.1 Charadrius vociferus
CCAAGTGCCCCCTGCATCCTGTACAGCATCGAGCACCCAGGGCAGCGCTGTGCACCCAGGGCAGCACCAGGCGTCTGGTACAGCACTGAGCACCCAGGGCAGCACTGTGGACTATATACAGTGCTGAGCACCCAGGGCAGCGCTGTGCACCCAGGGCAGCACCAGGCGTCTGGTACAGCACCGAGCACCCAGGGCAGCACAGTACACCTTGTACAGCGCCGAGCACCCAGGGCAGCACCAAGCAGCCTGTGCAGCGCCGAGCACCCAGGATAGCACTGAGCACCCGTGGCAGCGCCCTGCGCCACTGACAGCACAGTGCACCCTGCTGCACCGCGCACCCTGGACAGCATCGAGCACCCGTGGCAGCACTGTGCGCCCACTGAGCACCCTTTACAGCAACGAGCACCCAGGGTAGTGCGGTGCACCCATGGCAGCGCAGAGTACCCTGTGCAGTGCCAAGCACCCTGTACAGCGCTGTGCACCCATGGCAGTGCCGTGCACCCTGTGCAGCACCGTGCACCCAGGGCAGCACCAAGCACCCTTTACAGCAACGAGCACCCAGGGTAGTGCGGTGCACCCATGGCAGCACCGTGCACCCTGTGCAGTGCCAAGCACCCGTGGCAGTGGGGTGGAACCATGGCGGTGCCGGGCACCTTTGTACAGCACTGGGCACCCATGGTGGTGCCGTCCACCCTGTGCAGCACCGAGCACCCATGGCAGGGCCGGGCACCCAGGGCAGCACCTGGGCAGCGCTGTGCACTCACTGGCAGCTCCAAGCACCCATGGCAGCTCCGAGCACCCAAGGCAGCGCTGTGCATCCCGCGCAGCCCCGAGCACCCAGGGCTGTGCCGCGCACCCTCCGCATCCCCATCCACCCACGGCAACGCCGAGCATCCGGGCCAGCACCATTCCCCCCGTGCAGGGCTGTGCAGGCTGTGCAGCGCCGTGCACCCGTGGCAGCACCACGCACCCTGCCTGGTGCTGAGCGCCCATGGCAGCACCGTGCATCCTGTGCAGTGCCAAGTACCCTGTGCAGCAGTGTGCACCCGTGGCAGCGCCGTGCACCCAGGGCAGCACCAAGCACCCTTTACGGCAACGAGCACCCATTTTTTTGCTTGTCTGGCAGTTGGTGTTTTGAGGCCATTGGCCAGCCGGAACCGTGCTGACCGTGACCTTTCAGGTGATGTGCAAATTGAGCTCAATAAATCAGATGGAAATATTTATCCCTGCTGTTAAAATACTGTCAAAGCACTTAGTTAATAAAGGCAAGCAAATAGACAGTAGAGAAGAAGAAAGGAGAGAGACTGTTTTTTCCGTGTCAGTCTGGTCATGGGGGGAAATCAGAATGAAGGTGATAGTGAGAAGCAGAGAATTAAGATATTCTATTAGATGAATTGCTAAGAAATTTTTGAAAAGATTTTTTTCTCATTAACTTCTGTAATGGATGTTTGAAACTGGTAGCAGGAATTAAATTACGTGATTCCTTATTTGCTTTTCCTCCTATTTTCCTCCCAGTAAATTGCCATGTGGTCTTCCAGGCATTTTTCTTCTGCCGTCAAATTATGAATGATCAGAGAGAAATAATTCATGGAGGAAAGAGGCTTCCCTTCGAAACCCGAAATGCTTTTCCTTCTGATAGCTGCACAGCGATGAGTACCTGTTTCAGAGCGGAACCAGTGTTCCTTCATCGATACGTGTGACGGTGGCAGGTTGATTATGATTTTACGCCTCCCTTGATGCTCTCTGTGTGCTGACCTCCCGTCCCTGTTGCTCTCTGGCACCCTTAGCTGGGGTACAGCTCTTTTTCATGCATCTTCTCTGACTTCCACCACACACAGCATTTCCCAAAGCAGGAAAACAAACTAAAGCTGTCTCTTATGCACTTATTTTTGTGAAAACAGCAAAAACTTAATGTATTTGGGACAGGTTTGACACACTGGCACTTGCGCATATGTAGGCGTGCACACCTTGCACACGCCTGTGGGGACACGTCCTCCTGTTCCCTTAAAAAAATCATAAAGCTTTTCAGGGAAACCAGCAGAAAGGGCTGGGACGACTGGAAGGAAAAGAATTGGAAAGGCACAAGAATCGAATTCTTCTGATTCCTCTTAAAAATAAGGAAGCACAAGGCTAGCATCCACCTTCAGCTCTTAACGCTGAAGAATTTGGGCAAATAAGTAGTACAGAAAATTACTGCCTTGTGATTCATCGCTCCCTGTTCCTGCTCTAACTGACAGCCAAACACGATGAACGTGTTAGAGTAAGTAGGATGGTCTCTAAATTATTAAAGACAACAGTGATGTAACCTTAGCTGGGAAGGCAGACGGCTCTGGAAACTGGGGGAGAAATGCTGTTGAAAAGCATCTGGAATTGTTTACCCATTTGTCAATAACCGATGGTGGCTGCACGACTTCGTGTTTTGTTAGGCAGAGGGATTTATGTAGTTGCAGAATTAAGGAATATTCAAATAAAAGCCCAACTCTGGC
>NW_009647735.1:8434827-8436502 GCF_000708025.1 Charadrius vociferus
TCCAACTCCCACTCAAAGTGGCTTCGCAGAGCCTCCCGACCAGTGGGATTACAACCACGGTTCCACCGGGACACAGCCCAGGCTGCCTTTATTCTTGGGGACAAATATAATACGAAGTGTCACTAAGCGTCAGGAAGCACACTCGCCAAGGCAGAGGCTGAAGAAGGCGGCGTTACTGCCGGTGGTTGGTGCCGGTGGGGTGACCCTCGCTCCTAACCCGAGAGGGTGTCGCTGGGGCTGTGCAGAGCATCGCCAGCGCTGTTATCGACGCTGCTTGTAGAGATCAGCAAGAGGACAATTGGGTGTAACAGGGACAAAGTTTCCAGAGATAGAAGATCAAGGTTATAATTAGTGTTTACAAACGACCCAGGTGTTTTCCCCCCAGGGTTGGCACAGCCCTTTCCCAGGCTGCAGGCACCAGGGTGGCAGCAGACGGTAGCAAGGGCTCCTCTCGCCTTGCCACGCACGTGCCCTGGTGAAAAGTGGCATGCTGTGGCTTGGAGGGGCTGTGGTGGCCAGCTCTGTAAGAACTGGGCTGTTAAATCCCAGACTCCCAGCCTGGTGGGGGTGGGAAGGGCCCTCTGGAGCTCCCCCATCCCACCCCCCGCCAGAGCAGGGGCACCTCCAGCAGTGGCACAGGACGGCGTCCAGGCGGGTTTGGGATGGCTCCAGAGGGGGAGACTCCCCCACCTCTCTGGGCAGCCTGTGCCACTGCTCTGCCGCCCTCACAGCAGAGAAGGCCCTCCTAAAGACATCCTCAAACTTACACCAAACATTGCCCCTGGGCCAGTTGTCCCAAAAGCCAAACCCACCTGAGGAAGAAGAGGAGATCATATGTAAAAATCCTTACGAATCTTTGGCATAGAGGATAGTACATTTGCTGAGATTTTTTAACATAAAATTGAATTACTTGGATTACTTTCTGGCTTTTATGTACTGCTCAACAGATAGTCTATGCATTTCACACCCGAGTAAGCACAGACTGGTCCCAGTGCTTCCCCAGTACCCCATGCCTGGTGGCTGAAGGTCCTACATGCCCGCTGACTTGGTGGTGATAGTTTTTATCTTTCTTGGCTTAGATGCGAACTTCCCCCCGAGGACTCCCGTGAATCAGAGCTCACACGTCAGCTTGTCCCCAGCACCCTGCGGTGTCAGCAGGACCATCCTACCAAAATCACTGCTGACGTGTGGAGGTTTCCCGGCCTTTTGCCGCTGCCAGGCTGACTTCTAGCCTAAAGGGTTGTGTCTGCTTAAGTGAACGTGCCGCTGCTTTTCTCCTTCAGAGGCCCAGAAAGCGCAGAAGTCCCTCTCTGTTCTTTCCTACCGCGTTTGCTAGCGCTGCTGATGTTGGCAGATAGGTCTTGTTCCCACTAAATCTTAATATACTCACTGCAGACAGATACAGGGTAGATTTGCAGCCTCTGCAAGATATTACCAGTCTCCTGATTCATCTGGTCACCTAGGGACGTAAGCTCTTAAAGCAAAATTCTTTTTTATCATTGCGTTAAAAAAAAAATAAAGGCAAGAAGTATGTCTAGAGAGAACTTGGAGGTGGTTCCCTCCTGCAGCATCACCAGTGGGTGATGTCCTGTGTGCCCTCTGGGCGCAGGGAGAGGCAAGGGGGGGAGATGTGCTGGGGGAACTGCTGGTCCTGTGTAAGCCATGGGAAGATGAG
>NW_009647735.1:8436522-8438974 GCF_000708025.1 Charadrius vociferus
AACCGCAAATTGCACCGAGGTCTCCTGCATCTCATCCCAGGGCCTGGAGATGCTCATCTGTGTGACCTTGCTCCCCTGGGACATGGAGTTTAGTGACAGCGGGAGACAAAGATGACCAGCGGTGATGACTATGTGGAGTTGTGATGTGGCTTGGGAAAAGCATCGATGGTCAGCTAAAAAAGGGTGATTCTTTTTGATTTAAAGCCCTGAGCACCAAGCCTGGGCCGCTATAAGCGGAGCAGGAAAACAGGAAAAGCCGCATACCTTGAGCACTGCACGCGGGAGCATCTATCTTTGCCAACTCGTTTGACAGCCCATTGATGTAAATCATGATTTCTGGTTCTCTGTGAGAACTGGTCCTTCTCTGTGCTGGAAACGGCTGCTGACTCCCCGCCGCCGCTCGGGGAGCTTCCCCCCCGGCACCCACCGCTGCAGCCGTCACGCGGCGGCACCCCGGCCACCGTGCCGTCCCGGGGAGAGGGGGTGCTGGGAAGTTTGGTGTAGCTACAACCATCCAACTGCTGCCTGTGCGCAGCTCGGGTGGTCGGGCTGAGCATGTGTTCAGAGGTGCTTGTGTGTTTTGGTCTGGATTTCCATCACTTGTATCTCCTATTGCATTCCCTTGCAATGAGGGAACTCCAGTCATCCTGCAAGGGGGTGAAGTAACACACAGGTAAATGCAAACACGGGGACAACTGGTGGAATGTGGTTCAACACCCGCCTCCGGGCACAGAGGAGTGGGGAAACCCACACTGGGAAATGCTTTGTGCCCAACTGAGCGGCTCCCACACAGCCCTCCCCGGGCATCTGGGTAACAGCAGCGACAACCCTGCCCTAGATACCAAATCAGATCACTGCAAACACACCAACAAAAATATGTCGCAGCCCAGATGGCCACCCGTATCCCGGGCTGCATCCCCAGCAGTGTGGCCAGCAGGGCGAGGGGGGATTGTGCCCCTCTGCTGCGCTCTGCTCTGGGGAGACCCCCCTGCAGTGCTGCCTCCAGCTCGGGGGGTCCCACCAGCAGAAGGACACGGAGCTGTTGGAGCGGGGCCAGAGGAGGGCATGGAGATGCTGGGAGGGCTGGAGCCCCTCTGCTGGGAGGACAGGCTGGGAGAGTTGGGGGGGTTCAGCCTGGAGAAGAGAAGCCGAAAAAGGGGAGAGCTCAGAGCCCCTTCCAGTGCCTAAAGGGGCTCCAGGAGAGCTGGGGAGGGACTCTGGATCAGGGAGGGGAGCCACAGGATGAGGGGGAACAGTTTTAAACTGAAAGAGGGGAAACTCAGATTAGACATTAGGAAGAAATTCTTTATTCTGAGGGCGGTGATCCCCTGGGGCAGGTTGCCCCGAGAAGCTGTGGCTGCCCCATCCCTGGAGGTGTTCAAGGCCAGGTTGGACGGGGCTTGGAGCAACCTGGGCTGGTGGGAGGTGGCCCTGCCCAGGGTAGGGGGGTGGCACTGGATGGTCTTTAAGGTCCCTTCCAACCCAAACCATTCTAGGATTCTATGATATCAAACAAAATGTTGCCTGAAGAAGGTGTGGTGAGGGACAGTGTTGGCTGTGGCTGCTACTGTGTGTGACAGGCGTGGAAACCGAGACGGTGGCATTCGCCGGCTGCTGCTCGCAAAGTCACGCTGCAAGACCTGTGCCAGAGCTGTTTGCAGCAGCAGCAATGAAACAGGTTTGCATTCCTGAAAAAGGTTATGAGGCCGGCAGAGAGCAGGCGGTACTGCAACATGTGCCTTTCCTTTCTGGCAGCATGGGACGTGCTCAGCACCAGGCACACTGGAGGAAAGAAAATGTCCCACAGAGCTGTGAAATGCACATGTGGAAAATATTTTCTCTGAATGGACTGGATAGTCTTTTCCTGTTGTGATTAACAGGAAAAGGTGTTCTGACATAAAAAGACTTGGCAGAGTTGGTTATGTTGGAGTGTTCAGGCTCTCACTGAACAGTGTGAACCAGGCAGGCTGCAGCATCCTTCTTTCGTGCTGGTTTAATTCTGTTTGCAGCCCTGATGAAGTAGCAGGTCTTCAGGAAAGGCAGATTTCCCTTCATTCTTGAGAGGACAGGCTGGAGGAGTCATGTCCCAGAAGGACATAACCCAAAGCATAGATGACTCCACATGGGTGGTGAGACTTTCCCCTAATACAACTTCTCTGCTTCTTGAGTGGTCCCAGAGCATCCCTGCAGGAGAGGTCAGTCCGGGCTGCAGCCTTCTTCCTCGCAGGGCTGTGCTTCCCATGCCCGGAGGTGTTCAGTGGGGTATTTTTTATGCAGTTGAAGTTGTTGGCTTGATTTATCCCTGCAAAAGCCAGTCCTGCCCTGGGAAAATCCCAGACTCCCAGCCTGGTGGGGGTGGGAAGGGCCCTCTGGAGCTCCCCCATCCCACCCCCCGCCAGAGCAGGGGCACCTCCAGCAGTGGCACAGGACGGCGTCCAGGCGGGTTTGGGAT
>NW_009647735.1:8439129-8442913 GCF_000708025.1 Charadrius vociferus
AGCCTTTCCTCATCAGAGAGATGCTCCAGTCCCCTCATCATCTCTGTAGCCCTTTGCTGGACCCTCTCCAGCAGTTCCCTGTCCTTCTTGACCCGGGGAGCCCCGAACTGGACACAGTGCTCCAGATGTGGCCTCCCCAGGGCAGAGCAGAGGGGGAGGATGACCTCCCTCCACCTGCTGGTCACGCTCTGCTTGATACACTCTAGGATGCCATTTGCCTTCTTGGCCACCAGGGCACATTGCAGGGAAATTGCGGGGAGTCACCTTTCTGTGGCCCAAGAGGTGGGAAGAAGAGACGTTAATGTCCCCTGGGAGATTGGTCCCAGCACAGGGTGAGCCCAGACCAGACCCTGCCTCCATCCCTGCCTCCATCCCTGCCTCCATCCCTGTCTGCATCCCTGCCTGCATCCCTCCCCCATCCCGCAGGCGCGGGGCCATGGTGCCTGGAGCTGCGCGGTGGCAGCTGATCCCTCGCAAGGAGGAGTCAGGATGGGCTGAGCAAAACTGGCAATGTCTGCAGGTTTTCCAGAACCAGAACATCAAAACTGGTTTGGTGGAAGTGAAATAGCCTTGTTGTTTTTCTGGGAAGGTACCCAAAGTGTGAAACGGGATGGAGCACGGCTACTCAACCGAAGGAGAGGTGCGGACTCAGTGCCTGCTGAAGGGAGTAAGAAATGGCTGAGAAAGCCACCTGTCTCTCCAAGTGCCCTCCCAAAACTCAGACTGCGCATGGATTTGTATTCAAAGGATTTTCCTGCCGCTCTGACTTGCACTACATCATCTGCTCCCACAAATAAACCAATTTAATTACACAGACCCGCTCTTTATTCATTCTTCCTGGCACACTGACAATTTCTGCATGTGCAGATGAGTTGTGTCTCAGCTTTTGCCAAAGCAAATGCTCTGTCCTCCGAATTGCCATGTTTTCTTTTTGGCTGAAGATGCTCAGTAGATGCATACGCTTTCATATACACTTATTTCTTTCATATACAATACATTTTTGTTTTCTCTATGCTCCATCTTTCAGTGCTAAGAGCGTATTGCGAGCTTATGAATCAGAGTTGGTGCATCACTGTATGCGGAGCCGTGAGTTGTGCTTTCCTCTGGAGATCTACCTTTGTTCTTCATTGCAGCTTGTCAAAAGTCACGATGAAAGCAACGCACGCTAAAAGAGGGCGCGTTTGCTGGTTTTGTAAGGAAGAATTGTGAGCAGCTTGCTTTGAGCCGAGTTTTGTCAGGTTTGAAAAGGTAATTTGCTACTCGTGAAGATTAAAAAAGAATATAAAATGAATGTGATTGTTGAGTGAGAAACAAATAAGTAGCTTTTACTAACGTGGCTCTACAGAATGCTCTTACATTTGGAAGGAAAGTAGAAATAGAAAAGATAAGAGCATTACAGTGAAGGAGTTATGTTGCATACATTTTCTGTATGGGACCCAAATTCCCACCAAAATGACTGCATTCTGAAAACGCTCACCAAAATCAGTCAGATTTCTAAAGATATAATAACGCCACAAAGTACTGTGGTGTCTGGAAGTTATAACTTTATATATGGCATTAAGACGAAGCTGGTCAGTTCTAAGAAAACTTCTTCTGTGGCTCCCGTCATCACGCCGGCACTCAATAACCCATAGGCGTTTGCCTGGCCGCTGCCTCTCTGATGTTGGGCTACAACCAGCAGGTCGATGTTTTTAACGGAGATTTTCTCAGCTCTCGGTCTCTGGTTTTGGCTCCCTTCCCCCACAGAACAGCAGCAAATGGGACTCCTGTCACAGGAAGACTGTAGGGAATTTTACTTGGAGAAAAATGAAGCTGTCTCTGTGGCACGGAGGTACCCGTGGGGCAGAGCAGGAGCGGGAAGTCGGTCGCCCTGTAGGGAAGACCCGTGCCAGAGCTGGCTTGGATTTAGGGCTTGCAGCTGGGATTTCAGTATTCCGACTTTCACTACTAAAACTTTCGCTTTCCTGACCAGCTTTTAGCAGACCCATGGCTTGCAGGGGCTGTGGGCTCAGGACTCCATGTGCGACTTCGTCTTTGAGCCTGGATTGATCCACGTGCGTATTTGTACCCTCCAGGATGGGTTTTTCAGATCTTCCCTCAAAACTTGCATCCTCTTCCACAAATGCACCAACTGCTTTCTCCAGCAGTTCCCTTACCTGTCCATAAAATGCCGAGCAAACATCGACACTTGCTGGGAGGTCCCGTAGAAATGCAATGCCCAACCGCGCTGGGGTGAGTCAGGGTTGCCATGGCAGCCCCAGCTTTGAATTCTCCTGTTTTCGTGGTTTTCTGCCTCAACCTTAGTATTAGTTCAACCACAGTTTATATATATATCTGTGCTTTTGGTGATAACTACTATTTACTTCTACTGTCTTGTTCTTCTTGCTTTTTCTCTAGAAGGACTCCAGGTCTCAGAGGAAATTCAATAGCCCGTTGCTGCTCCCTCCATTGCCCAGAAACAGCACGCGGTGAATATTTGCGAACCTGGCTGGCCGGATGTGCGATAACAGTCTGAAATGGGCCTTTTGAGCTTTTATGGAAAGAATCTACCAATAAACCCGCCCTTGAATCCCCTGCCCCATTCCTGGAGATGAGCTGTACCCTCTGGTGCGAGGAACGATGTTGGCAGAGGACGGAGACAGGCAGAGAAGACCAGGGAGTAGCAGAGAGGTGTCCGTGGAGGGTGCAGTAGAAGCTGGAACGACGGCAGTGGAAAGCAGAGGTGCTGGGGTCAAGGAGCCAGCACCCTCCTGGATGAGCAAAGTGTTTGCTGTGGTGACTGCAGGGCACCCCAGAGACCCCACTGCAGCTGGTCAGTGTGTAATCTCATTCTCTTTTCTGCTTTTTCCTTGCCAACAGGGAATGTGCCTTATTCTGCCATCGCACTCGATTTCGAGGATAACACAGGGTGCGGCCAATTCCTGATGTACACTTCCCTTTGTGCCCCTTTGCTGCTGAATATATTTTTTTAATTATAGCCAGCAGAAGCAATTGATTTGTTTAGTGGTGCCCAGGAAACATACCCGAGGGAGATCTCTGGACACAACCGCAAAGCTGATAAGGATTAATGGTAGATGATAGAACATTGGATAAGGCTATTCCCACATTTGGGTCAATATCTGCTATTAATAGCGTGAGCATTAAGTAAATGAATATCAGGTTATTATATGTTATTATACTTAATGACAGTCAGTATTCATTTTTCCTCTAAAGGTTGCTGAGGACCACGTTATCATGGTTGTATGCTCTGGCAGCCAGGAGAGCAGACTGCCCTACCTCAGAGGCCGTGAGTTTAGCACAACCATCACACCTGAGCTTTACAAGTCTGATATGTGGCCTATATGTTTTATTCTTAGATAAAGTGAACAATATTTGATTCTTAGAATCATAGAATGACAGAATGGTTTAGGTTGGAAGGGACCTTAAAGATCATCCAGTGCCACCCCCTGCCCTGGGCAGGGCCACCTCCCACCAGCCCAGGTTGCTCCAAGCCCCGTCCAACCTGGCCTTGAACACCTCCAGGGATGGGGCAGCCACAGCTTCTCGGGGCAACCTGCCCCAGGGGATCACCGCCCTCACAGGGAAGAAGTTCTTCCTAATGTCTAATCTGAGTTTCCCCTCTTTCAGTTTAAAACTGTTCCCCCTCATCCCATCACTCCCCTCCCTGATCCAGAGTCCCTCCCCAGCTCTCCTGGAGCCCCTTTAGGCACTGGAAGGGGCTCTGAGGTCTCCCCTTTTTGGCCTTCTCTTCTCCAGGCTGAACCCCCCCAACTCTCCCAGCCTG
>NW_009647735.1:8443095-8448592 GCF_000708025.1 Charadrius vociferus
TTCTCCTCAGGGCTGCTCTCCAGCCATTCCCCGCCCAGCCTGGAGTTGTGCATGGGGTTGCCCTGACCCACGTGCAGGACCCTTCACTTGGCCTTGCTGAACCTCATGATACTTGCACTGTCCCACCTCTCCAGCCTCTCCAGGATGGCATCCCTTCCCTCCAGCGTGTCAACTGTGCCGCACAGCTTGGTATCATTGGCAAACTTGCTGACGGTGCACTGAGTTTCTCCAGGAGCTCCTTGTTCATCCATGCAGGCCTCCTGGTGGTTTTGCCTGCCTTCCTCTTTGTTGGGATGCAACACTCCTGAGCTTGGAGGAGGTGGTCCTTGAATATTAACCAGCTTTCTTGGACCCCTCTTCCCTCCAGGGCTTGGTAATTGCAAGCAGACCCCTGAAGAGGCCAATATGTGCTCTCCTGAAGCCCAGGGTAGCAAGCTTACTGTGCGCCCTCCTCGCTGCCCTAAGGATCACCAACTCCGTCATCTCACTGCAGCCAAGGCTGCCCTTGAGCTTCACATTCCCCACCAGCCCCTCCTTGTTGATGAGAATAAGGTCTAGCATGGCACCTCACCTTGTTGGCTCGTCTGTCACTTGTAGAAGGAAGTGATCATCAACGCATTCCAGGAACCTCCTGGATTGCTTTTCCCCTGCTGTGTTGTCCCTCCAACAGATATTGGGGTGGTTGAAGTCCCCCATGAGGACCAGGGCTTGTGAACATGTGGCTGCGCCTATCTGTCTATAGAGGGCCTCACCCACTCGGTCTTCTTGGTCGGGTGGCCTGTAGCAACCCCCCACTATAATGTCACCTGTCCCTGCCCTGCCTTGAATCCTGACCCATAAGCTTCTGGTCGGCTCCTCATCCGTCCCCAGGACTTAGTTTGACTTAGTCTGTTTGACTAAGTATATTTGGCTTTGTCTATTTGACTATTTGACTTAGTCACCATTGCTCGTAGAGAATGCATTATTGGTGAGGATAAATCTCTTTCCTTCTAGAGGTGTTGATATCTGCTGTGGAAGCTAATAAAGACATCAGTCGTCATTTGTAAAAGCACCTCCAGGAATCTGTTGTTGATACTGTTGTGGCTTATGCAGCAGCTCCAGGTCCCTGCTGTGCCCCACGTGAGAAATAACAAAGCACCTCCTTTGCTGACACCTGCACTTTCATTCTCACCTCCCTTCATTTCAAAATAATAGTAATAATAATCCCAGAAATATTTAGGAAGTGCAGAAACCCAGCTGTGTCCTGCACGTGGCGGGCCGGTGTGTCCGCGTAAGCCCAAGCCAGGAAGCCCCACTCCCCATCCCCAGCTGCTTCCATGGGGCCGCTTCCAAACCACAGCATCCCGGCAGGATTCCTTCCTTTATCCTGAGGTTTCCTCTGCTGTTCAGCACCTCTCCCCTGCTCTCCCACCCTTCCAGCCTGCCTGGCTGGGTAGTTCCTCCAGGGCCACGAATTCTCCAGGGCTTCTCAGCTTCCCCTACAATGCTTTGCTAAGCCAGAGGCTGGAGATCCCCATTGGAAATGAAGCCAAACCATACTCAGCAATAATTTTTTGGGTAGAAACAGGGGTTGACTAGGCAAGTCTGGTTATCTCTTCGCCACTTTGAGTCACGCCATGGGCCTCGGGGAGCCGAAACTGCTCCAGGAATCGTTGAGGCTGTGCTAAAAAAGAGCCTGATTTATTGTGCTTACTTTATAGAGGAGCAAAAACCTCTGGCAGCAGGCAATTAACAATCATCGATGGGAATGCAGAAAGCAGCAGTGTTAAAGGATATAAAATTGAAGATATTTCTTGATGTTGCAGTTATTTGAGAAAGCCGAAGTGTCGAGCGCTTCACGCACTGCGGCATGGCAATGCCGAGCCGTGATGAGCAACCTCACTGGACCGGCGTCTGCACCACCGTGGGATGGTGAGGAACACCCTGTCCTGCAGAACGCACCCAAAGCCAAGAGGGGACCGGTAGGTAGCGGGACCCAAAGCCTAAGATGGGAACAATGAGCCTCTGTTCTTTGTGGCGGAGGCAAAACTACCGACATGTTGTTTACCCCGTTATTTTATGGAGTGCTAAGCTGAAACCCAGCGCACCTGGGAACAAACCCCAGTGGTTTCCTGCACTAAACCCCTGGGGATGAGGAACATCTGCGTGCTCCAGAGCAGGACCAGCATCCTGCGGAGACGGTTTTCCCATCTTGGAGAAATTTTCAATATTTTATACTTTTCTGTCCTTCGTCGGCCAAAAATTCAAAACTAGGGAGAAATAGAAATCTCAGACATTTCGTTTTGAACAGAGCTCTGTAAATTACGCAGCCCCATAGGCAAAAGGGGTTACTTTAAGGTCTTTGTTTAGATCTTTGCTCTAAATTTACAGCTTTTACTGGCTTTAAATAAGATCCTTGTAGTTGCTTATATGCAACATTTTTCCTTCTCTTGGTTTAATTTTAGATGTGTACAGCTAAATGTTAAATATGCATTACTAAGTAATTGAAATGTCATAGTCCTAGATTAAACTCCTCTAGCGGTATTAAATTAAAGGTTTAGGCTCCTGGTTTAGAAGAGCATTGTGTGAGTGTTTTATAGCAGCAGCAAAGCCAGAATTACAGGTTAGGCTCCCAATCTGTGTGCATGACTAACGCCAGGAAAAACAAAAGCAGCTTGAACTTTTAAAGGCTGGAGTCAAGAAATAGCGAAGGAGATGTAACTTACTTTAGATCCAGCTTTCTGCTGGGAAAAAGCAGCTCCTGCTATGGCCCCGGGCTCTGGTGGCGTGGAGCTGGGGGTGTCCCCCAGGGAGGATGCCCAGACCCTGTGTGGATGTGGTGTGTTCGTCCCCGACGTCCCGTGGGGCTTATTTTGGTGGGACTGGCCTTGCTACTGCTGGCAGCAATGCTGCTGAGGCTGTGCCATCACCTCTCTGTGTCTTGCTGGAGGGGATTTAGGAGCTCACAGCCACAGCGACCGCTGCCAACGGCTGTACTGCATCGCGGGGTCGGAGTTGGGGCAAATCTTATTGGGTAGAGGGAAAGAAATCCCGCAGAGGTACCAGGCTGTGACTGCTCACCATCTCCTCTGCACGGAGCCAGCCCAGAGGCGAGGCACGCTCTCAGGTAAGTGTTTGGGGGGAAAATTAACCCCCCTGAGGCAGCGGGGTGTTGAAGGCCAGCCCTCCCCGTCGCGCCGGCTCCAGCCCTGCTGGAGGTGGGAGGGAAGCGGCCGGGAGCGGAGGCTGAGGAAAAGCCTCCTCCAGGTTTTCCTGTGCCCCAGCTGACCCTGAGAAGAACAAGAGAGCTACTTATGTCTGCTCCCGTATTTAGTACGGGAGGGAAATGCCCTCTCCAGCAGGAAGGCAGCATGCTCGACCCTCCTTTCTGTGTGTCCCAGCACGTGGGGCAGCAGTGACCTTCACCGGAGTGGTGAGGGACACCTCTGCCCGCTTTTAGGGACAACACGCTGCATTTGTCACTGTTGGTCTGAGGCAACTGGGAGCCCGTCAGCATCTTCAGCTCCACAGTGGGATCCTCCGCCTGAGCTCGTGGCCGGGCAGGGGGTGGTGGTTATGGAAGGAAGCAGCAGAAATGCCCTCCGCGGCACCGGTTTCGTTTTAAACTTTCACTGGAGGAATGCTGAGTCTTCCAGTAGCCACTTTGCTCCTCACACAGGCCAAACCCACCCTGGGGGATTCAGCTGGAAGTTGCTCTTCTCAGCTGGCCTCCGTTTCCTTTCCTCCTCAGCATCTCAGCCCTCTTCGTGACACTCCAGCGAGTATAATTTCCCATGTCCTTCCTCAGCTAATCCTGAAAGGGACAATAAATAACAAGAGGAGTCTATTATAAGCAGATATAAAGTACTCACATCCGCGGCGTGTTACTAAAGTTATACGGTAATTTGTCCTCAGAGTATCTGTGGGTATGAACAACATTTGGATAGGTCTGTGCTACAGAACGTCTCACATCTCCTTCAAGGTTCCCTCTGCAGCAGCATCCGTCCTCCTGGAGGCGATTTTCTTGAGCTGAAGCTGATCAGGACACAAACAAACAAAAAACCATTTGATGTGAAAAGAGATCAAGCCAAATAAAATTATAGTCTTTCAGAAAAAGTCTGAAAAACTCTGTAAGAGACCCTGGCGATGTCAGGGGTGTCCCTGAGGACAGAGCAGAACTGGGGCAGGCAGACAAAAGCACCGCAGGAAAAAAATCCAGTGCTGAGAGTTAGTGCTCCAGCTGGCAGAATGGGGTGGGGGTCTCGGACAGCTTTGGGGCAGAGGATGGGGAGAAGGGGGCCAGAGGAGGAAGGGGTCGGTGAGGGACTGAGGTTGGAGGGGTTTGAGCGAGGGCTGGTCCCAGCGAAGGGTGAGAGGAGAAAGGACTGGAGGCGGGAGATCCCCAGGCGGGCGGCACGGTGCTGCGATACGGGGGGATAATTCCAGGTGCGTAACGGTTGCAGATATTGCTCCTCCTCGGGTGTTGGTGGGGTATCACAGCAGCGTGGTGCTCTGCAATGACCAACAAATGCCCTCTTCCCGCAGCTGCAAAGGCAGCGCAGAGGCACAGGGGCTCACTCCCCCGGCTGTGGGGAGCAGGAGCTGTTTGTGGAGCCTCAAGCACATGAACTGGAAGAGCCAGCCCAAACTTACAGTCCCTGCCTGGGCGTAGCAGCTCCGGCTCCGAAACCTGCAGTGCAGAGCCTGGTTGCATGTTGCAGGGCTGCTCGGAGTTACGCCGGAACCGCTTCTGCCAGCTGCTCGCAATGCCCTTTGCTGGAAAAGCTCCTGCATCCCACTCTCACGGAGCCCGGCTTATCCGGACGGGGAAACCAGAGCACACAGCACAGTCCCGTCTTGCTGACGCAGCTCCCGGGGGAGCAGGCGCACTGGAAAACCAACCTCGTGCTTGGTCACAGGCACAGTCTCACTCCATAAAAAGGAGAATATAACCTGTGTCTACAGCATTTTGCTGACCACGCAGGATTGCACAGCAGTCAGCAAAGACACTCCAGACTAAGTGCTATGTACTGGTTGACAATGTCCTCTTGCTGGGGCTGGGACGCGTGTCAGAACAGGCTGTTGCTCTGCCTGACAGCATCAGCGGTGGAAACAACAACCAAGAGCGATGGCCAGCAGCCGGGCTTGCGGGCTGTGTTGGCACACTTGGTATGTGTCGGCAGGGCCAGGCTGCTTTGCAGCAGCAGTGTGCCAGAGCACGGGCAGCCTGACCCGGCTCCACTCCAGCAGAAGTGTCCTGGGGACAGCACGGCTGTGATTAAATGCATGATTAATGATGGACCTGTTGGAGCGGGGCCAGAGGAGGCCCCGGAGATGCTGGGAGGGCTGGAGCCCCTCTGCTGGGAGGACAGGCTGGGAGAGTTGGGGGGGTTCAGCCTGGAGAAGAGAAGGCCAAAAAGGGGAGACCTCAGAGCCCCTTCCAGTGCCTAAAGGGGCTCCAGCAGAGCTGGGGGGGACTCTGGATCAGGGAGGGGAGCCGTGGGATGAGGGGGAATGG
>NW_009647735.1:8449202-8471747 GCF_000708025.1 Charadrius vociferus
CAGCGGCAGCGCGCAGCGCTCCGGCCGCGGGGATGCTCTGCCCGCGGCAGCCGAGAAGCACAAATGGGGTGTCTGTTGCCCCGGGGGTCCCCCAGAGCAAGGCTATACGGGAGAGGCGAGCAATTAACTGGGTTGCGGTGGAAAAAGCTAAAGGTCAAGGCTAGAGATTTAAAAATATGGGAAAAGGGTTTTGCCTGGCTGAGATTATCAGGGTTTTGCTTCAAAGCAGCGCCCTGCGCCGAAGCGGCAGAGAGCAGCCGGCTGCGGTGGGGTTCAGAGGCAGCCCCCCGGCGAGGTGCCCCGCAGAGGGCACGGCCCTGGGGGGCGCGATGCCCCCAGCGCCCGGGCAGGGGACAGGAGCACAAAGCCCCTGCACCCGCCCCGGTGCCTCTGCTCATCCAGCCCGGCTGGGAGTCCCCAGGCTGGGCCGCACCGCTTCAAACCCCGCTGGAGGCTTTGGGGACACCAGTTCTGCGGGTCAGCATGGGTCTGATAGTCTGAGGGGAAAGACACCCTGTCCTGACATGCTATTTGGTAGCTGAAGGTATCCTTAAGGGGAACGGTCGTGCCTCCCTCCAGGGGATGGCCAAAGGAACTAACTCAAAGTCATTTCTGTGCTTCCACGTGAGAGCTGAGCATGCGCGTGCCCGCTCCCGTGGGACCTTTCCACTTGCTCACCTTTGTGGCAGCTCTTGGGAGTTATTTTGATCTTCTCTGCAAGAAATAAGATGCCGGTGGCTTTCCCCAGCTCATTCCCAGCAGTTGGGTTGGTGGGTACCAGTGGAAATGCTGGATGCGGCGTGTCAGCAAGCCGAGGTCAGCCCCAGCCCCATGCGCCGGTCTCTTTTCTCACTGAGAAACACAGAAAGCCCACGGGCTCTCCTGCACAGACCCTTCAGAAAGGCAAAATCAATTTTAAATGGATTAACCCTTACGAGTGTGTCTCTGTTTTCTTGAATATATATATCACATAGTCATTTAAATAGATGAACACCTGCGAGTTTACCTCTGTATCCTGACTACCACGGAATGAAGGAAATCTTGTTTTGTAAGATCTCTGGGAAGGACACTGATTCATGGCGCAAAGCGTAGGTCTCAGCACAGGCCAGTGTCTATTGGAGAGAACTCGCTGCGTCGCTTAGGTTGCTGGTTGGTGCTTATCTCCCCTTACAACCTCTTAAAGCAGAGCAAACATCGTTTCACTGCGCCCTTCCTCGGGCAGAAGTGAAAGGTAATTCTGGTGGAACAGAAAAACGCCGCTGCTTCTGCAGTAATGACTTGGAAAAACATACTGCTGCAGGCAAGAAGCGGAATTTGGTGCAGTAGAAATGGAGCTCCCCCCTTCCTCGATGCTGGGGCAGAGCAGGAGGGGGTCCGGCACGGGATGCCGTGCCGAGGATGGCACCCACGGGCTCCTCTCCACCTCCCGTAGACCCGGTTTGGGTGTTTCCAACGGTGCCGCGGCACTGCCACGTGCAGATGGCACGGCCACGGGGCGGGACTGTGTGTTCATGAACGCAAGAGCCGCGCTGCAGGTGGGGGGGACGTCCACTGCCAGGTCCCCCCTCGGAGCCATTCCGCCTCCAGAGCCAAAGCAGCACCAGGGCCCCTCCGGCATCCCCTGTTCGGCGTACGGGTTGCTGGGGTTTGGTGCCAATACCTGGTTTGGAAGGCAGTTTGGAGAGCCATGGGGGGCTGCTCCTGCCCGGCACAGCACCGGCAGGGCGATGCTGGCATGGGGACAACGGGCGCTGCTGCAGTGCCCTAAATCCTGCAAGGACTGCCAGGGCTGAGGGCGAGCGGGCTACACCGCGGGAGCACTCTGTGAGGCCTTGCTGATGCCTTGTGTTAATAACCACATTTTTATCGACTGCTGTCATTAATGCTGGGAAAAATGACTGCAAACACATAGTTGAAATCATAGCAAACACTCGTGTAGCCATCCCGGCCTCCAGATCCCCCAGATAACGTTGCAGAACTTGCCAGATGCCCATCCATGGTGTGCTTGCAGGAGATTGTAGGAGTAAATCTGCTGTCTGCCCTCATTTTTTTTTGTATGAGAGAAGGCCTTAGCGCTGACGCCCGGAGCCTGGTGTCCCACAGCAGGACAGAGCCATGGAAATGGATTAACTCCTTCAAGGAGTTCAACTTCAAGGCAATTCCCTGTAAGTGAAGGACCTCTGTGCATTGCTGTAACTGAGATTGGTGTGCACACAGAGACCAGGTACCTGTCTCACGTGGAAAATCACATTCATTACGGTTTTTATCTGTCTCCATCAATTGTATCTCTGCAAAGTGTTTTTTTTTTCCCCCTATTGTTTCTCAGGTGGTGCAGCTGTCACTGCTTTTAGATGTAAAACCTTGCAGCGTAAGCGGGATGGACGAAAGCTCACGGAGGGATGGAGGAAAGCTCCCGGAGCGATGCTCCAACGGTGCCACGCGGCAGGGTAAGCCGTGCACCCATCTCTGCCTGTGCTGGCCCGGGACCGGCAGCCGCGGCAGGCAGGGACCCTGCATCACCCTTGCCACTCCTGCTGCCCGCTGGGGCCACCACCTCCACGATGCTCCGGCTCCTTCGGTGCGGGCTGTGCATCCCCCGCATGGTGCTTGGAAACACAGGATAGGATCTTCCTGCCTCGCGGATTTGAACCCCTCATTTGTTTTTAAGACAGCAAAATCAGCAGCTAATTCTATTGAGCCCGTAAAGACAGACTTGCCCTTTCTGGGACCGAACGTGCTTCCCCAGGCAGATCAACTCCAGGTGTGCAGCAGATAGAAATATGTCAAGGAACAGAAGAAAACACTTTAAGAGATAATATCTGCTCCCAAAAAGCCCAATGAGTAACAACTAGTATGAACTTTGAAATAAAGGAGCCAGACCCTTCCCGGAGGAGCTGCAGCTGGACGGGGTTGGGGGGATGCTCCCCGGGGCACCAGGTCTCAGACAGGCTCTTCGGGGGGCTCAGGGACACACACTGGCGGCTGAGCACGTGCGATTTGTGGTGCTGCTCAGCAATACGGGTGAGGTGCCCCGCCAGCTTGCAGGAAAAGCAATTATTGACATTTTGGTGAGGAGGGAGGAGAAACTTGTAAATAGCATCTGGGATAAAACTTTATTTAAGCAGACAGAACCTTTACGCTCACAAGCAATGCAAAATCCAGCAAAGACCAAATGTCAGACCGTAGCCTTTAAAGCAGAAGACAAATGACCACGGTAAAGGACACATTACAATAAGTAAAGCTGAAATTGTCAGCAGCCCTCAGAGCACTCGGAGGAAATAGAAGCTGCTTCTGCGGAGCCCTTGTACCCGCGTCCCCCTGTCATGACGTGAGGCACACTACGGGCGGCAGAAGCCAATTTCCAGCTGGTGCTGCTGAGGATGACCCTGAACCAAAGACAGATGGTTTCTTCTCCTTCTCGAGCGCACGGCAATGTTGGCAACGCGCTGCTTTGCGGCACAGAGCGGCTGCACCAGGGGGACTTTCCATTGAGCTATTCCAAAGCAGTGTTTCCCCTGGGGCAAAACTGTGGGGTTCACACGCCTGCACCCGGTGATGCTGAACACAGTGATGTTAACCCCAGGCACTGGTGAAGCAAGATGGGCACCCGCCTACCTGAGGTGGGTTTGAGCTGGAAGGAGCTTCTCTGGGTGAAAGAGGCATAGCAGAATCATAGAATGATAGAATGGTTTGAGTTGGAAGGGACCTTAAAGATCATCTAGTTCCGCCCCCCTGCCCTGGGCAGGGCCACCTCCCACCAGCCCAGGTTGCTCCAAGCCCCGTCCAACCTGGCCTTGAACACCTCCAGGGATGGGGCAGCCACAGCTTCTCGGGGCAACCTGCCCCAGGGGATCACCGCCTGCACAGCAAAGAATTTCTTCCTAAGATCTCATCGAGATTTCCCCTCTTCCAGTTTGAAGCCATTCCCCCTCATCCTATCACTCCATGCCCATGTGAAAAGTCCCCCCCCAGCTCTCCTGGAGCCCCTTTAGGCACTGGAAGGGGCTCTGAGGTCTCCCCTTTTTCGCCTTCTCTTCTCCAGGCTGAACCCCCCCAACTCTCCCAGCCTGTCCTCCCAGCAGAGGGGCTCCAGCCCTCCCAGCATCTCCGGGGCCTCCTCTGGCCCCGCTCCAACAGCTCCGTGTCCTTCTGCTGGTGGGACCCCCCGAGCTGGAGGCAGCACTGCAGGGGGGTCTCCCCAGAGCAGAGTGCAGCAGAGGGGCACAATCCCCCCTCGCCCTGGTGGCCATTTTTCTCATGCAGCCCGGGGTGCTGGTGCTTTCTGGGCTGCGAGCACACATTGCCGGCTCACGTTGAGCTTCTCACCCACCAACACCCCCAGGTCCTTCTCCTCAGGGCTGCTCTCCAGCCATTGCCCGCCCAGCCTGGAGTTGTGATTGGGATTGCCCCGAGCCACGTGCAGGACCGTGCACTTGGCCTTGCGTACTCGGAATGAAGAGGGGCAAGGCTGAGCAGGGCTGCGTGGCAGCATCGAGGCTTGGGGCATCCTTCATGCCCGTCTGGACGCGCTGGCAGGGCAGGGACACACGCTCCGTGCTTTGCCAGCCCTTCGCTTGTGCCTCTAGCCAGCACTAAGAATAGTTCGCTTTCGTCAACCTCAAGTTCCACACCAAAAGAGAGAGCAAGCAGATTTAATTCGTTTGAACAGAACTTTGCCCAGTCTTCAAGGGGAAAATTCAAGCCTGACTTGAATTTATTATTTATATTTATTATTTATAAAGGCTGGAAACCCTTGGGGTGCAGCAGCGGGGCCAGGCGGGGACTTGGTCTGATGGCAGCTGTGACAGTCTGTCCTTGTTCCTGCTAATGAGGGTCGGGCCAGGTCCGGTCCTGTCTGTGGCAGCAGTTCTGAACCCGGGGATTGCATCCATGCTCGAATTACTTCCCATCAGACACGGACTGAATAAAGCAGTCTCAGTGGGGCTTCAAGCCCATGCTGGAGCCCCGCACAGCACACCGCACGCTGCACACACGTGCGCAGAAATGACTTGTTCACCTCTGCCTGGGTGATGGCCATGGCAGAGACTGTCACAGGGGGCGGCTGTCGCAGAGCCGTGCTCTCAGGGACACGGCAGAAAGTGCGGCTTGGTCCGTGTTTCGAAGCCTTTCACTCAGGTGGGTGCTGGGGAGAGCAGCGTGTTAGAAAACGCAGTGTTCGTACTCTTGTGGGATGCATCTGGCCCTCGGCGCATTGATGTTCAGACTCCAGTGTCATCTCAGCCACTTACATTTGATCCACTCCTCACTCAGGAATGATTTCTCTATTTCTGCCTACCGTAGGTCATTAATCTAAAGAATAACCATATTCCGTCAACCTGAGGACTCATCCAGTTCTTTATGCGGATGTGCACTGACACAGAAGCAGTCAGGAATGGGAAACTATGGCAATATTCACTTTGAGTCCACCAGTGTGAACTGCTGTGGGACCCAGCTGTGCCTGGATGCCCACCCCAGGGCTCTGCGGTGCAGCGGTGCCGCGCGGCGCCGTGCCGAGCGCTCCCGTTACAGCACCACCGTCGTAATCCCGGGGAACGTCAGGGCTCCGGCTCAGGGACTGACTGCTGCTCCCGTGCAGATAACGCCACCGTCCTGGCTCGCAAGGAGACTATTGTGGGAAAATGCTAATGTGACTTTTGCTGTGTATTTGCTGTGGGCCAACGCCAGCAATAAGAAAGCACAAATTACACCTGGAGGTAGAAAAGATGAAGGCAACTCTGCAGAGTGACTTCAGAAATCAAGGAACACGACCCACAGACTTTCTGGCATGTAACAATGTCCAAGTGTACCCGTACTCCCTCCCAAATGTACCCGTACTCCCTTCCAAATGTCCTTCCAACTGACCTGGAGAGCTGACACCGATCCGTCCCTGCTGCCGCCGTACCCTGGGCTGCACCGTCCACCAGCGAAGCTCCAGCCCCGGTTTGCACCTTCAGCCTGAGCAGCCTTGTGGGAGCCAAGAGCCGTCTCGGGACACGATGCTCGGGCAGCTCATTGTTCACCAAAGGTCAGCACTGATGGGGAGAGGCCTGGGGAGAAGCCAGCAGCGTCATATATTATTGTGCCCCAGATCAGGTCACTGTGCACATATTATGCCATTGTTAGGTGGAAAATTAAAGGAAAAAAACCCGAACAGTAAACTGGGAAATGCCAAAACATTTCAGCACTGCGCTGGGAGTGCCTGCCCTGCCATGATGCCCAGGGAAGCATCGTGCAAGGACTCAACTCCCAACCGCTCCTGGGGTGCCAGGCACCTCCTCAGCCATCGGCCACCCTAAAAGTGTATCCTCACTCCGTAGGCATGGCTGGGTGTTTGCTCAGTGCGTCACGTACCTGCTCACGCTCGTGGAGGAGTAATTCAGGGCCTCCTGCCTGCATCCTCCTCCCGGAGACAGCCCCTGGCTGGGGTCAGGGCCACCCTTCTCTGGACGCGATGGTGGCACAGCCGGAGGGAGGATGGAGACGGTTTTGGTTTGATACTGCAGAACAGCAACCATCAGACCTCAAAGAGGTGGATCAAAATGAAATATTTCATTTCTTGGTGGGAAAGAAGTGTTTCAGCACAACCAAAATGTTCCAGTGGAAAACATTGAGTTAGCAGATGCCACATTACCTTCTAAGAAAGTTCAACTAGAAAATCTGAAGCTAAGTCCTGCTGGCAAAAAATTAAAAAAAAAATAAAAAAAAATCCTACCTACTTGGTCGCTTGGAAAATGCTGCTCTGGAGGGGAGTGACTCATCTTTATCATAGAATCATAGAATGACAGAATAGTTTAGGTTGGAAGGGGCCTTGAAGATAAGCCAGCCCCCCCCCCTGCCCTGGGCAGGGCCCCCTCCCACCAGCCCAGGTTGCTCCAAGCCCCGTCCAACCTGGCCTTGAACCCCTCCAGGGATGGGGCAGCCACAGCTTCTCGGGGCAACCTGCCCCAGGGGATCACCGCCCGCACAGGCAACAATTTCTTCCTCAGATCTCATCTGAATCTCCCCTCTTCCAGTTTGAAGCCATTCCCCCTCGTCCTGTCACTCCATGCCCTTGGAAAAAGTCCCTCCCCAGCTCTCCTGGAGCCCCTTTAGGCACTGGAAGGGGCTCTGAGGTCTCCCCTTTTTCGCCTTCTCTTCTCCAGGCTGAACCCCCCCAACTCTCCCAGCCTGTCTTCATTCATCTACAGAGCCACAGCTTGCTCCAGCGCTCGCTGTGGGGATCACAGATGCCCCGGCGGTGCTCAGGGTGAATGAAGCTGTGCTCCGGGGCGGGGGGCGGTGTGTGCCAGGAGCAGGTCAGCCCTGGGGGCTGGAGCCTTCCTCCCGGTTTGACCCCTGTGGCCATCCTCGGGCCGTGGGTCGCAAGGCTCTCAGGTACCACCACCAGCCCCTTACACCTTTTTTTCCCCACCCCGAGTGAGAAGCAAAGGTGGCCTCGGGGCACAGCCGTGTCAGGGGTCTGCAGTGTCCCCCCCACGGGCCTTGGGGCAGGGGAGACCCGGGGCCAACCTGCTTTCCCCAACACCCACCGGCCGAGAGCAGCGGGCGGCACTGCTGCAGGGGGGACCCACACACCGGTGCCCGAACCCTCCCTGTTCCCAGGGGTGACACCGGCGCTGATAAAAGACAGTTTCCCACACATTCTGTAGTTTACATAGCGATTAGCTTCCACGCTGATTCCCGGGGGGGGTGGCTGGATTATAATTGGCTATATGACGTGGCAAGGGCGTCGCGACTCCTCAGAAGCCTTTTCTGAAGCAGATGGGTATCTTGGTTATGCCGCCTGCATTTCTAGTCAAAAGTTGGTGGGACAAAGCGTGTTCGTTATGGGGATGCAACGCAGCCGGGTGCTGAGGTGACATCTCTGAGCCCACCGGGACACCGCGACGGGGCAAGGCGGGCTGGGGAGGGGGGGGACAGCCCCACACGTGCTCCTTGGGGACACGGGCAACGCGCAGGACACCCACCGGCACAGCTCCGCTCCTTGCTTCTCGGTCGCAAGCGTCGGGGTTTGAAATATTGACCACTTATTTTATTGTGCTTTTCTAAGAACCTTAAATATATGTATAATTTTATTTATATATATTATATAATTTTATTTTTATGAATATGTATTTATGTTTTGAAATATTGACAGCTTTTTTTTTTTAATTGTGTTTTTCTAAAAACCTTATATACATATGTATATACAAAGCAATATATATATGTGTATAGATACATACACACAGATGCGCAGGCACAGCTCTGCTCCTTGATTCTCGCTTACAAGCATTGGGGTTTCATATATTGACAGCTTTTTTTATTGTGTTTTTCTAAAAACTTTCTCTCTATATATATAATGTTATATATGTGTATGTGTATACATGCACAGGCACAGCTCCGCTCCTTGCTTCTTGGTCACAAGAATTGTGGTTTGAAATATCGACAGCTTTTTTTTTATTGTGCTTTCCTAAAGAAACTTATGTGTATATATATGTAAACCCCCAATATATAAATGTGTATGTATACACACACGCACAGGCACAGCTCTGGTCCTTCCTTCTCAGTCACAAGTGTTGGGGTTTGAAATATTGACAGCTTTTTTTTCATTGTGTTTCTCTAACAAACGTATATAAATATATATATACACACAACTTGTTTTTTTTTAAACTAACTTTTTTTCTGATACCCTTATTAAGTAATTGAAATTTTTTGGAAACCCTGTACAATTTCAATCGCCCTTTGCATATCTTCTGAAACAAACAAACAAACAAAAAAGTGCAGGGAAAAGAGGAGGGGAACGAGCTGAGGTTGTCTCTCCTGGCCAGCGGCTACCCGGCCCTTTGGTGCCCGGCTCGCCGTGCCGCCCCGGGGTGCTGCCACGCACCACCCGTGGGTGATTTTGGGGCTCACCCCCGTCCAGAGAAGACACCTCTCGGAACCCTGGAGAAGGCAGCGCCGCGCAGCTCCGTCTGCCCGGAGCAATTAGGGCGACATCCCCCTGCAATCAGGGCGAGATTAACGTGGGAACTGCGGGGTCGAACTCCAGCGGCTGTTTCAAGGTGACGGGTTACCTGATAAAAAGCTTTAATCGTTGAAGAAAACAAGAGAGGGACGAAAATAGCACTGCCTGCGCGTAACACCGGGGCACGTCTGGTTACATGAACCACTTTTAAGCACAGAAATTTTTTTGAAGGAGTGGGACCTCTGATATTATGTTTGTGGAACTTTATTAAACGGGGCTTGATAGCAGGGGGAACCGCTAGAAAAACATCTGAATATGAGTCGGTGCGAGGAATTATATATATGCTACAAATATATATATTTTGACAGCAGAGATTTAAGGGCATAGCATCCACAGAATGAATCGCTAAATGCTTATTTTTGTCAGCCAGCTTCTCCTTAGGGAATTGTTAAGGGAAAAAGATCCCGGGGACAGCAAAGCAGTAATTCAACAAACTCCTGAGAAGATAAGCTGTGATTTTGAAGTTAGAGGAAGCACTTAAAAGGGCACAATAGGGACCTGCCGAGTGCTCAGATGTGGCTGGATTTCCATGGGTCTGTTTGCCCTCTGCTCCCTGGGGAATCTCTCCCCAGCCAGCAGGTTCCCATGGACCAGCAGGATGGGACATGTCCAGCCCTGAGCGGCCGCATACGGTGAGTGTCGCAGTGGAAGGTTTTTTCGAGGGACCTGGGCAGGCTGGAGAGGTGGGACAGTGCAAAGCACATGAAGTTCAACAGGGCCAAGGGCAGGGTCCTGCACATGGGTCGGGGCAATCCCATCACAACTCCAGGCTGGGCGGGGAATGGCTGGAGAGCAGCCCTGAGGAGAAGGACCTGGGGGTGTTGGTGGGTGAGAAGCTCAACATGAGCCGGCAATGTGTGCTCGCAGCCCAGAAAGCCCCCGGCACCCCGGGCTGCATCCCCAGCAGTGTGGCCAGCAGGGCGAGGGGGGATTGTGCCCCTCTGCTGCACTCTGCTCTGGGGAGACCCCCCTGCAGTGCTGCCTCCAGCTCGGGGGGTCCCACCAGCAGAAGGACACAGAGCTGTTGGAGCGGGGCCAGAGGAGGCCCTGGAGCTGCTGGGAGGGCTGGAGCCCCTCTGCTGGGAGGACAGGCTGGGAGAGGTGGGGGGGTTCAGCCTGGAGAAGAGAAGGCGAAAAAGGGGAGACCTCAGAGCCCCTTCCAGTGCCTAAAGGGGCTCCAGGAGAGCTGGGGAGGGACTTTTGACAAGGGCATGGAGTGATAGGACAAGGGGGAATGGCTTCAGACTGGAAGAGGGGAGATTTAGATGAGATATTCGGAAGAAATTGTTGCCTGTGCGGGTGGTGATCCCCTGGGGCAGGTTGCCCCGAGAAGCTGTGGCTGCCCCATCCCTGGAGGTGTTCAAGGCCAGGTTGGACGGGGCTTGGAGCAACCTGGGCTGGTGGGAGGTGTCCCTGCCCAGGGCAGGGGGTGGCACTGGATGGTCTTCAAGGTCCCTTCCAACCCAAAGCATTCTGTCATTCTATGATTCTATGAAGGCAGAGCTGGGGCATTGTCTGACCAGTGCTGGTAACAACTACGACTGCTTTTCCCATCATTTAGAGGCTTTTCAAGGGTTTATTTTTGGCTGGCCTCCCGGAGGTGTCAGCATGTCGACTGATGTCCCCAAAGACACAGATTCCTTATATTTTGATTGAAGCTTAAATAAACAGAATTAAGGAGCATCTACCTGAGAGATTGCAGCAGAGAAAACAAAAGCAAGGTTGCAACGTTAGTGTCAGCTTTTGAGCGGAAAGGCCTTGGGGGTTGTGTCTTTGTCCTAATTTTACACTATTTGGTTTCCTACCTTTCCTTGTATCCCGAGAAATGTTATTACAAGATATAAATAGTTGTGACTGAGAACAGAGCAATAGCTTTGTCTCTTCTGCAGCAGACACAATAACTAGGGAGCATTAAGCAAACAAAACCCCCTTGAAATAATAAGCAAAACTGATGAGATTTATTCACGCTCGCAAATACAATTACATTCTGCAATGGTGTGTGTACGTTCAAACGAATCTCAGCCCAGGGCTGATGGGCAGATGGGGACAAAGGACCGCTCCTCCCTGCGGCTCCCTGGGAGCGCCAGACAGATGCCCGGAGCAGGCAGAGCCCGGTCCTGGTGATACCCCATCCTCCTCTCAGCGCGGCAGCTGCTTCGGACAGCGTCACGAGGACGTGAGAGTCACACGAAGCGCTTTGAATTGATGCTAAAAAAAAAAGGTATGGATGCAGCTCAGTGCTGCTGGGTGGCTGCAGCGAGGGAGGACGGGAATAATGCCCGTGGCCGTTGGCATACCCATGCCTGAGACGAGCAGCAGCATGTTTCGGTGAGGCCAAGGCATATTTCAGAGCAGAAGCTCGAGGCTGGCACACTGCACCCGTGTTTCTGCCTGCGTTCAGCCCCTGTAGCCTTCTCCCTGCTTCTGTTGGTCGCATCTGTCCTATTTGTTGGACTGTGCACTTTATCTCCATTTGCTTTAAAAAAAACCCCAAGGAGTTCCTATTTGAGAACATTACCCCAAAAGCTGAAAGTGTGGTAGAGAAAGTAAAAAGCTTTCCCAGCGATAATTTTGTGTCCTACTACCTGTCAAGGCCACCCCAGAAGGAGCAGCAGCGAGAAGGATGCCTGGTGGAGGCCTCAGTGGAGTCTGTAAAGTCTCTCGAGGATTATCCAGCAGCGGCAGGTGACCAGATCCCAGGGAAACCACCTCTGCTCACCTTTCGCAGACCCACATCTCCCTCCGGAGGAGCCTACCAGCAGAGGCAGCGGTCTGCGCTGCACCGGGCATCACCTCTGCGTCCATATAATCAATCAACCTGCATTTTCTCTCCGTGCGTTTCCTCACTCGGCATTTCAACACCTCTTTTCTGCCCTTCAGTGGTTTCTGCTGTGGATCCCGTGGCTCGATAGCTTGCAGGAGGTGTCACAGGATGGCAGTTCACCTCTGTCAGCTGTGTTTTGTGTGTCTCTTCCTGAAGATTTCCTTTCCCCAGCCAGTCATGTTTTCTCCCCTATCCCAACACTTGCTCTTTTTTTAAGTTCTGATTTTATGATTTTCCAGTATTGCTGAGAGCAGCTTTTCGCAGTTCTCCAGCACTCATGTGCCGGTAGTGACACCTCTTTTGCGGGAACGCTTTTCTTGGCTGAATTTTAGTGTCGCTTTTTCACCCCGCGGCTTGCAAATGCTCACAAGGGCCAAAGGCAACGTGCAGGACGGTGGCATGTGTCCCCAGGACAGCACAGGTCAGACTTCTGGGGTCTCCCCGAGGTCTGAAATGGCTCCTGTGGGTCAGGGGAGCCCTCAGTGTCACTGTCCTCTGCTCCCACCGAGTGGGGCAGGCGCTGGGACCCCACAAATGCCCCAGTTTGCCCTACACTGACCGGTGCCTTTGCGCTTTTGCTTTGTGCATTTGTTACCCTCCCTATTAATTGCTGCAATTAAACACTACTCTACCATTATTAAGGACTTAAGAATTCTACTTGTTTTATCTCGGGGGTCCCAGGAGGACCTGGGGCTTTCCCGGCTGCCCCCATTTCCCACCCCAACCTTGGAGATGCTCTGTGCCAGGTCCCAGAAGGGCTTAACTCCCTCCTCGCCGCCTGGAGGAGCGGAGCCAGCCGCGAGCCAGCTTTAGGAGTATTATTTCTTCCTTTCACACTAATAATATCTATATTCTGCATCACAGGCATTTCAAGGCATTGGCGTGTGGACCCTTGTTTGTTCATCTCTTCCATGCATGTTAAAGAACTCATAAAAGATGCAAAATTAATTATGAGATATCTTTGTGGAGGTTGCTGGATAGGGGCCCTGGAGCAAAGGTGGGGAAACGGTTCCTCTTCCAAGAGTGAAGCGGCACATACTAAGGAAGTTTTGCTCTTTAATGTAAAGTTGATTCTTATGTTGTTATGACTTTCTTTAAAGCAGGACTCCCCCTGAAAAAACAGGAAAAACAGAAAAATAGCTAGAAAAGGCTCACCAGCGGCACTCTTGGAGCTGCAGTGGTTTGAGAATGGAAGTTTTGTGAAGACACAGTTTCTTCTGTGGCATGGATAGAGCTGGAAAACCCAACACCTTTCTGTGCATCCAACCCACGCTCTGGGTCTGGAATAGCAGCCACAGTCTTCAAATGCAAGGGGAGAAGCGCCCTGGGGTTAACTGGTGGTGTTGGGTAGTTAAACTGGGATAAAAAAAAAGGTCATTCCGCATGGAGCAGGGGCAGGGTGCTGCATGGGATGCGACATGGGCAGCTGTGCGGCACCGGGACGTTGCGCCTGCGCGTGCAATGTCATGTGGACAAGTAATGTAAAGGCCGTAGGGGACATCCCTGCTCTGCAGGCGGCTTCAAAGCTCTGGGAGAAAACCCTCAGCCTTTTCCATAGGGAAAAAAGTGATGGTTCCTTCCAGGCGCTGCATCTGCAGTGAGCAGAGCTGCCAGAGCCCTTCCTCTTTTTTCTCCTCCTTTTCCTCCTTCTCCTCCTTGCCCGCCCCAGCAAGCGGCAGGGGGTGCAGGAGAGGGGCCTCTCCTCCCGCTGCAGCTCATGGGGATGGAGAGCTGGATCGGGGCTGGACGGGGCACGGAGACTGCAATTACCCCTCGTGGGAAGCGGCTTCTGCGAACCTCAAAGGTCTCCTCTCGCTCCCGGCGAGCAGCGGGTTGGCATCTGCCGGGCAGTGTGGTGGTAACCTCTCCTCTCAAACACTAGAGAAATCTCTTCTGGCAACAGCATGCTCCCCTTTTGAAAAACAAAAGCCAGAGACTATTTTTGGCATCTTCAAATGTTTATTGGATCTTATTTTATCTTTATTTATTAGGCATATTCAAATATTTATTGGATCCCCGCTCTTGCGAGGGTGTCTCTCTTTGTTTATAGCTGCTCCGTCTTCCTGACTGTGGTTTTCCTCCTTTTTTTGTTGAGTTCCAGCTGAAACAGCAACTTTTACAACCCTCCTCTGCACATTTGCTGTGTTCGTGCTACACGTAGAGTGAGAACAATAATATTCGCGGGGAGAGCTAAATCATGCCTAGAAAAGAAGCAAAGCAGAAGCAGTCGCTGTATTAAATTGCCCCTCAGGAGGGGCCGGAGCCTCCGCTGATCGCCACGGTCACCACCGCTGGCACCTCTTACACGCTGGCAAGCTGTCGGGGATGCTCCAGGGACGCTCCAGGGACAGGGCATCCCGGCTGCTCTTTTCTCTGGGGTGCTGTGCGTCCCAAAACTGCAGGCATGGGGATGAGTGTATCCAATACCTTTTTGTTTCTGACACCTACTTTGTATTTCGCAGCACCAGGCGGGAGTCAGGCGGCAACCCCCAGGCAGGATGAATTAAGTGGGCCAACATATATTCAATTTAGATAAATCTGTAGCTGCCACTAAATCATATTCAAACAGCAATTGATTCGGGGAGCTACAAAGTGCACGGTGAGCCATATATTGTTTTGAAGTGGTCTGTGCTACTTATTTGTTATGCTTTTGAGCACATATGATTATTTTTTTTTTGTTGGTTGGTTTCTGCAACCGCAGTGTGGATACATGCCCCTCTGTGGTCCGAGTTCCCCAGCTACCTCGGAGGCTGCCTCCCATCTGCAGCACCAAGAAGGGAGCGGAGAGGGCTGTGGCTCCTCAAAAAAGAGCTTTTCTCCCAACACTTCCCAGTGGGACTGATGATACTTGTCCTGTCTTGTTGACCAGACCCCCTCCCCTGGAGTCATGGTGATTTCTGCCCCGCTTTGGCTAAGCAGAGGCTCCACACCAGTGGAGGCTTTTAGCTGGGAAGTGATGGGGGAGAAGTGATTTCTTAGACTTTTTTGGCTAGAAAAATACCAGGCATGTTTTTGGCCCTTCTCTTCTGAAACAAAAGCAGAAGTGCCTGAAACCTCCCACCTAGAAGCTGCACTTCATTTAGACAACCTCCTCAGAGAGGGGTCTGTCTTTTAGATTGAGGTTATGCTGTCACAGTCCCTCTTTATACTCAGGGATTATCTGTAAAATCTTGGCCTTACAGCAGTCCTCATTAAAATATAGTTTACATAGAAAATACGTGTGGTCCAGCGTTAAAATATAGTTTACATAGAAAATACGTGTGGTCCAGCACTGTCAGCATCAGGCAGTGATTTGAGCGGGGTCGTTAGGACACGGTCCATATCTCTGTTCTGGGCAGAGCCATGGGTGAAAAAAGAGACAATATATATATAGAGAGAGATGATCAATTATTTCAGAGGTGTGGTGGAACACCAACCATACAGTGAAACACTGACATTGGATTTTAATGTCTTTCTGCTTAGCTGCAGGCTATAATTCAATTAAAATTCACTGTATTTAAGTGCGATTCCTCACCACCCCTCAGGAGCTGCGTAGGAAAAAGCGGGCAGCATCCAGGACCTGCCTGCAGTTCCGAGCATCAGCAGCACCGTGGGCAGGTAGGAAGGATGCAGTAGGGCAGGAGCAGTCATTTCTTTTTTCAGGCTTCCTTGCTCAGAATGTGGTGGGACCAGTGAAAGTTTCTGCTGCGACAAATGTGCATTTTTAACACTCAGTTAAAAAAAAAAAAAAAAAAAAAAAAAAAAAAAAAAAAAAAACCCCCAAACTGGAAGTGCCTCAATGTCTCATTTTTCTCCTGGAAAGCCCAAGGCTTTTGGGAGCTGCCTCAAACGGTTAGTGCAATGAGACTGGAAAGAGGGTTAAACAGCTCGGCTGTGAGGCCTTGAGACAGAGCAGCTCTGAGGATGGATGTGATTTTCCTCACTTAACGAAAATCCTCATTTCATTTTCGAATAACCTGACTCTCCACCGGGAGGAGTCACAGGGGAGGCACATCACCCCACCGGCACGCACGGGCTGGCCAGGAAATGCAGTTGGACATAAAAAATATAAAATGGATGTTAAAAATATTTTTAAAAGATGCTCTGAAGTCCTCCTTGAATAAAAAAAAAGGGGGGGGGAATAAAGTAATCAATATTTTCGGGCAGCCCTGTGTGGCTCTGGGCATCCCAGCGGGCTGGAAACGGGGCGCAGTGGGGGCTGATGCCCCCCTGGGTGCGGGTCTGCACCATGCAAGGAAAGCGCATTGTTGCTGGTGTGCCTGCCGGAGAGCGGTGAGTGTGCCGGGGCCGGGAGAGGAGGCAGAGGTTTGGTGTTAAATGGATGCGATACAACACCCGGGGCAGGATAGGGAGGACGGCAGCCTTAGGAGGGCACCGCTGGCATGGAGGGATCCTGCTTGGGTGTGAAACGGCAAAGGACCATCAGCCACATCCTTAAGGATGGACTCGACAGGGCTGCCTGCGAGGCACAGCCCGTGGACTTAGCACGTTGTGACCTCTGCTCCTGAAGGAAGGTGTAAAAACAATTTTCCTTTCCCCTCTTTGCCTGGCCACCTGGAATAGAGCTTCCCAAGCATCCCTCCCTGGCGCTGAAGGCATTGCTGGAGAGCAGACATCCAGGACGTCGGAACGAAAAAAAGACCATCTGCCTCATAAACCCCCTGAGTCCCCAGCTGTGCAGGCTCCAGTCCTTCCATAAAAAACGCTATCCCGGAGCCCAAACAACAAAACGCTGGAGAAAAGACAATTGGGGCTCGCTTCACGCGCCTCCGGGTCCAATGGCACAAAGAGGAGCATAAGCTGTGCTCGCTCACCAGGCGCTCGCAGCTATCTCCGGGAGCCTTGCAAGGATACTGCGAAAAAGCTTGCTGGATACTTTAATGGAATTTACTTTCAATGATGTGTTGAACCGAATGAAGCACAGCTTCGCTGACCCAGATAGCCTATATGTTTATTTTACTTTGGATGCTGCATTTCACATACTCCCAGCCTGATGGGGGTGGGAAGGGCCCTCTGGAGCTCCCCCAGTGCCACCCCCACCAGAGCAGGGGCACCTCCAGCAGTGGCACAGGACGGCGTCCAGGCGGGTTTGGGATGGCTCCAGAGGGGGAGACTCCCCCACCTCTCTGGGCAGCCTGTGCCACTGCTCTGCCGCCCTCACAGCAGAGAAGGCCCTCCTCAGGTCCAGATGGAACTGCCGATGGTCACGTTTGTGCCCGTTCCCTCTTGTCCTGTCACTGGGCACCACGGGAAACAGACTGTCCCCATCCCCCCGGCACCCTCCCTTGAAGGATTGATCAGCGTTGATGAGATCCCCCTCAGTCTTCTCCTCTCCAGACTGAACAGCCCCAAGTCCCTCAGCCTTTCCTTTCAAGAAAGATGCTCCAGTCCCCTCATCATCTCCGTAGCCCTTTGCTGGACTCTCTCCAGCAGTTCCCTGTCCTTCTTGACCCGGGGAGCCCTGAACTGGACACAGTGCTCCAGATGTGGCCTCCCCAGGGCAGAGCAGAAGGGGAGGATGACCTCCCTCCACCTGCTGGTCACACTCTGCTTGATGCACTCTAGGATGCCATTGGCCTTCTTGGCCACCAGGGCACATTGCTGGCTCGTGGGCATCCTGTTGTCCCCCAGGACTCCCAGGTCCCTTTCCACAGAGCTGCTCTCCAGCAGGTCAGCCCCCAACCCGTACCAGTGCATGGGGTGCATTTCATTGTTTGGTGTGTGGGTTTGCTGCTGTACCCAATGGACAGGCATCCTGTGTGATGCCCATTACTCAGGAGCAGTGTTTATAGCGGTCACAACCCGGCAGCTGTGGCCGGCAGTAAATAAGGAGTTTCAAAAGCAATTAACTGGGTTCACCTCCAGTATTTATCGTGCTGCCGAGCACCTATAATTTCTCTGCCAATACCGATGACCTATAATTTACAACCCCCACTTTATGGTAATTCATTTTGTCTCATCGAAGGGAGGATTGCACGCTGCTGAGAACTTCTGCCAAAACACAGAGAATCAGATTTTAGAATTAAAATAGTATTTCCCCCCTGGCAACAAAACAAGCAGGATTTCACAGGCGCTGGGGCACGGCGAGGAGGGCCAGAGGGGATCAAGGTTTCTGTCAGCATCGCTGACCCTCTTCGCTGTGCCCCTTCTTTCTCGTACACAAAATTTAGGATGAGCTGTCGATGGATACAGAGCTCGTTCATGCAGGAGCTGCATGGGCGATGGACTAGAACTGGAGAAACTGTGATCCAAGGGCCTGATTGTGGTTGTGTATGGCCAAAGGTGTCTCACTAAAAGAAGCCTGAGTTAGAAAGATCATAAAGGGAGTTATTCTGATTTGGGAAATCCACAACAATTTATTGTCATTTAGACAATTATTCTCTCACCCAATGACCCCTCCCCACCTGGGAAGGGGAATCGGGAAAAACAAGGAAACCCGAAGGTTGGAATATGAACAAATTTCATAGAATAAGACTAAATAATTAACATGAATAACACAAAGAACCAATATTGATCCCGATACCAATATGAAATACCCAAGGACTATCCCCAGCCCATTCCATCGGTAGGAGCCGTGCGCTCCCCGCAGTGACAGCCCATGTGGGACACTGCCAGCGCTGCGGCTTCGGGAGGAAGGGACGGGCTCAGGGCTGCGGCACCGGGGCGAGGAGTTCTCAGGATGGCAGCCGTCACGGGAGAGAGAGGACTCCTCAGGAAACTTTCTCATTTCTATGGAATGTGCCGTTCATGGCATGAACTAACCCTGTTGGCAGCTTGGGTCCAGTGCCCGGGTCTCGCTCCTCCTCATCCCCGCACCCGGCGAGCTCGAAAACACCGAGACCTCGAAACCCGCACACCATCGCTGGCTGTGAAGTAAGTATTTTCACAAATTTGGACACTGGAGTCCTCTAAAAGTGCAGTTTTCCCAAGCGTTAGAAGAGAAATTGCTCCTGCGTCACTCAAGCAGGACAAGAGTAAACCTCCGTGGTCAGAAGAGGTGTCCCCGGGCAGCCGTGGCACAGTGGTGGATCTCGTCAGGAGCCGGGCTGTGAACCTTGCAGGCAGCTCAGGTTGTTTCTCTTCTGATGTGTGTTGTGTCATACTGTTGTTTGTGAATTTGACCTTCCTTGTTCCATTTGCTGAGGCTCAGTGGGCGTCTTGAAAGTTTGCCTCTGTCCTCTCTGGTCTTACAGATCGCGGCCGTATCAATTCAACAGGCGAGTCGCCGAAATGTTCCCCTGTTCCTGAAGTACTGGGCCAAAAGGCTTCTTTGTTACCCCCCCAACCAATATCCTTTCGCTGGACAGGAAAATAAGGGCATGGACTTTTAGTGCGGTCCCAACTCAAACCCGAGGATTTCAATCTGTTCAGCTTCTGCAGTGAAATGCCCTGCAATGGGGGAGCTGGTTTCACTGGGTCCCGCCGGTCCCATGTGCGCCCTGCAGCATCTCAGCGGTGCAAGCGCATTTCATGGCGATTTGTCTGTCTCTGAAGAAATAAGTTAGCAAATAAAGCCTTCCCTGTTGCTCCTGCAGTGCAGTTTAGCCTTCGTGGGTGTGCCTGAACCTGCCTCGGGGAGGGAGAGCGGGCGAGTTGTGCTCCATCGCTTTCGGGAATACCACAATGAGGCACTACGTTTTACCCCGTGGCGACTCCAAACTTCTTTGTGAAGCATGACTTTTGGACACGTCCACAGGATAGCCCCGCGGTGTTCCCTGGCCCGGGTTTAGGCGTAGCTCAGAGGGTACTAAGCTGCTTTTCTCCTGGGCGAGCCCAGATGATGAACAGGGTATTCCCACATCACCCCCGGTTACTCAATTTGCTCCGCTCAGAACCATTGAGCTGTTCTCGCCTGGCGACAGATTTGTTTAATGTATTTCCTGACAGCAATCGATAGTTTATTTTACATTCGCTGCGACCTTTAATTGGGAGTGAACCTAAAGAGGGATGACTTGGCTATAAGAACTATTGATTGCAGCAGAAAGCCCACACAGCAGTGCTGGAGAACGAGCGGATACAGTGCCCGCGCTGTTTTGTGACGGGGTAAGAAGTAGCCGGGTTGTGTCATAACCAGCTTCGCTCAGAGCTCACAACTTTCACCTCAGCAGTGCTCCAGACATCAGCGGGAGTGTCTGCAAAAGGCAAGTGAAATCTGCCTTTTAATACTAAAAATAATACATGACAGAAGTTTGTATCTTGTTTCGATATTGTAGTGATAGATGATAATTTATTAATACATAGAGGGGCTGTTAGAGTTCCAAATTTTCACTCCTTAGTGTTAATTATAAGGAAACCAGGGACCTGGGAGTCCTGGGGGACAACAGGATGCCCACGAGCCAGCAATGTGCTCTCGTGGCCAAGAAGGCCAATGGCATCCTGGGGGACATCAAGAAGAGCGTGGCCAGCAGGTGGAGGGAGGTCATCCTCCCCCTCTGCTCTGCCCTGGGGAGGCCACATCTGGAGCACTGTGTCCAGTTCTGGGCTCCCCGGGTCAAGAAGGACAGGGATCTGCTGGAGAGGGTCCAGCAAAGGGCTACGGAGACGATGAGGGGACTGGAGCATCTCTCTGATGAGGAAAGGCTGAGGGACTTGGGGCTGTTCAGTCTGGAGAAGAGAAGACTGAGGGGGGATCTCATCAATGCTGATAAATCCTTCAAGGGAGGGTGCCAGGGGGATGGGAACAGTCTGTTTCCAGTGGTGCCCAGTGACAGGACAAGAGGGAACGGGCACAAACTGGAGCATCGGGAGTTCCATCTCCACCTGAGGAGGGCCTTCTCTGCTGTGAGGGCGGCAGAGCAGTGGCACAGGCTGCCCAGAGAGGTGGGGGAGTCTCCCCCTCTGGAGCCATCCCAAACCCGCCTGGACGCCGTCCTGTGCCACTGCTGGAGGTGCCCCTGCTCTGGCGGGGGGTGGCACTGGGGGAGCTCCAGAGGGCCCTTCCCACCCCCACCAGGCTGGGATGCTGGGATTCTATGATTCTCTGAAACCAAGGTGCATCACTTTCTTCTCTACGGAAAGCGATTCCCGGGTACCAAGCCAGCACCTGGGTTACACCACATGCGCTGAGCAGAAGAGCGGAGCAGTGCTGTACCGCTCTGCCGCACCACCTCGGCAAACCCCACCGCTCTCCCTCCTGCTCCAGGGGGAATTGCACACTTCAGCCCTCCTTCTGGCCCCGGCATCCTGCAGGCCCTGGTGGAACCGTGCTGGCTGAATCAGTTTCCTCCGCTGGTGGCTGTTTCCTTGTCCATCCCCACCTGTGGGAAAGGGAAGGAAGATGAAAGCCATCTTCTCCATCCTGCTGCCTTCCTGGCAAGATGAGGAGCGCTGAGCTCCCCTCTTTGTGATAAGGAAGACCTGTATCACCAGTTTTAGGAGGCAAAAGCATGGTGATGTTACTGAAGTTAGAGAGAAAAAAAACTTTTTTTTTTTTTTTTTTTTAATTCTTATCACGTTCTTAAAGCCGACCTGAAGTCACACGAGAGGAGTTAGTGCCGTTTGGCAGCGAGGAACAAAAACATATAAGCGTACCATGATAAACTGTTTATCCTGGAGTATAGACAGCCTACAGAGCTGGAAGTCGTTACCTGCAGTGACTGGTAACGCTGTGCAAAGTGTTGTTGCAGTTATTGCCCAAACTAGAAGAGCGGTGAGGACTTGCAGGAGACATTGATTAAGGCAGCATTTCTCTTGACTGTTGGAACTTGTATATGTAAATAAGAATGTAATTATTTCCTGAATCATAAAACATCCCCAAAGCTCAGTGCTGGTACATTCTGCTGTACAGACATTTCAAAAAAAGGCAGATTGATGGGGATGATATTAAAAGCCCTATTGCAGCACACTTTGGAAATGCGTAGAGTTGAAGCTGAGTATTGTATTTTGGTTTTTTTTCCTCTGACATTTATTGGATTACTCTCATTACTTCACTTTTTTGACTAACAGTGAAAAAGAATTGCATCTGGCTCTTTTTTTCTAAGATAGTAAAAGCTAGGAAAAAAAAAAACCATGGAAAAGAGTGGGTAAAGAGACATAGCTGGCTTAGAAAAATCAGATAACTGAGATTTCGACTTTCTGAAAATCTATGATTCAGACTTCAAATTCCCACCCCTCTCCAAACTGCCTCAAAATGTGTGTAAGATTGCTTTTTAAAATTAAATTTAATTAAATTTAATTTTAATTTAAAATAAATAAATAAAATAAAGAAATATAATAATAATAAAATAAAATTTTAATTTAATTAAATTTGCTTTTTTAAGAAAAAAGCAATGTAGAGAAATAGTACAACTCAAAAATTAAGGTTATAAGTATGTATCTCCAGGAGAGCAATCAAGGAAAGGCTTTATAAGAAAAGTCCTGTACGACTTACAAATGAAGGCTGTTGTGGGAGAACACCTGAATTACCAAAGAAGTGGAAGGGCTGAGTCCCGCACCGAGCTCTTGGGCACAACCTGCAGCCTTCCCCGGCCCCCCGAACGTCTCTCCGCTGCCACGAAGGAAAAGCACTCGCTGGTTGTTTGTGACATTTTATTACAATATTTTATAGCATAAAGAAATCCATTTTAAAAATAGCTGTTCCTCCAAATCTGAAATTCTGCTTCCTTGAGATTAGCTGGAGGAAAAAGACGATAAACTACAGAATAACTTGGGAGGAAATGACGAGTTCCACTGCTATTAATTTTCTTTGAATGAAATCCTTTGGGGTAAGGGAAGGCTT
>NW_009647735.1:8473453-8483454 GCF_000708025.1 Charadrius vociferus
ACTAGAAGAGCGGTGAGGACTTGCAGGAGACATTGATTAAGGCAGCATTTCTCTTGACTGTTGGAACTTGTATATGTAAATAAGAATGTAATTATTTCCTGAATCATAAAACATCCCCAAAGCTCAGTGCTGGTACATTCTGCTGTACAGACATTTCAAAAAAAGGCAGATTGATGGGGATGATATTAAAAGCCCTATTGCAGCACACTTTGGAAATGCGTAGAGTTGAAGCTGAGTATTGTATTTTGGTTTTTTTTCCTCTGACATTTATTGGATTACTCTCATTACTTCACTTTTTTGACTAACAGTGAAAAAGAATTGCATCTGGCTCTTTTTTTCTAAGATAGTAAAAGCTAGGAAAAAAAAAAACCATGGAAAAGAGTGGGTAAAGAGACATAGCTGGCTTAGAAAAATCAGATAACTGAGATTTCGACTTTCTGAAAATCTATGATTCAGACTTCAAATTCCCACCCCTCTCCAAACTGCCTCAAAATGTGTGTAAGATTGCTTTTTAAAATTAAATTTAATTAAATTTAATTTTAATTTAAAATAAATAAATAAAATAAAGAAATATAATAATAATAAAATAAAATTTTAATTTAATTAAATTTGCTTTTTTAAGAAAAAAGCAATGTAGAGAAATAGTACAACTCAAAAATTAAGGTTATAAGTATGTATCTCCAGGAGAGCAATCAAGGAAAGGCTTTATAAGAAAAGTCCTGTACGACTTACAAATGAAGGCTGTTGTGGGAGAACACCTGAATTACCAAAGAAGTGGAAGGGCTGAGTCCCGCACCGAGCTCTTGGGCACAACCTGCAGCCTTCCCCGGCCCCCCGAACGTCTCTCCGCTGCCACGAAGGAAAAGCACTCGCTGGTTGTTTGTGACATTTTATTACAATATTTTATAGCATAAAGAAATCCATTTTAAAAATAGCTGTTCCTCCAAATCTGAAATTCTGCTTCCTTGAGATTAGCTGGAGGAAAAAGACGATAAACTACAGAATAACTTGGGAGGAAATGACGAGTTCCACTGCTATTAATTTTCTTTGAATGAAATCCTTTGGGGTAAGGGAAGGCTTTGGGCTGGGACTGGCAGACGGCAGTTGGTTGTTATTTGTCAGTGCTCATGTGCCCAAGGAAGACTTCCAAAACAATTTAGTTAACTGAAGATGAGAAAATCCTTGTTACAAAGGTAAATGTTGCAATCATACAAGTGTTTGCGAGACAAGGTGGGTAAAACCTTTTGTGTGTCCACCCTAAATTATACCCTGGGCAATGGACCTCCGGGGAAGAAGGGGAGCGATGGGCTGACTGGTCCTCGCTTCACTCATCTGTATAGTGCTGGCAAAGATCCTGGAGGTAAGATCTACTGGCATTTCTTAAAAAGAGCATCTCAATCAGCAATCTTATCATGCATGAGTTTAAAAAATAGGATTAAAATGTCAGTGTTACTTTTATTTTAGTCCTTCATGTTCTCATGAAGGTTGTTCAGCCTGGAGAAGAGAAGGTTCTGGGGAGACCTTCTTGTGGCCTTCTAGTCCCTAAAGGGCCTCCAGGAGAGCTGGGGAGGGACTTTGTACAAGGACGTGGAGTGACAGGATGAGGGGGAATGGCTTCAAACTGGAAGAGGGGAGATTTAGATGAGATGTGAGGAAGAAATTCTTGGCTGTGAGGGTGGTGATCCCCTGGGGCAGGTTGGCCCGAGAAGCTGTGGCTGCCCCATCCCTGGAGGTGTTCAAGGCCAGGTTGGACGGGGCTTGGAGCAACCTGGGCTGGTGGGAGGTGTCCCTGCCCAGGGCAGGGGGGTGGGACTGGGTGATCTTCAAGGTCCCTTCCAACCTAAACCATTCTGCGATTCTGTGATTCTCAAACTGTAGAGGCTATTGTAGCACTGGACAATGTAAGGATGTAAGTGCTGTATTTAGGTTAGATACTCTCTTTGTAGCTGCTTTGTTAAATTTTGCAACCACTCCAAATTCTAGAGGCACTTAAACCTCTGCTCGCGCTGGATGGACTCCTTTTTGCCTGAACTCTGGGCTGTGCTCCCTGCGGTAGTCTTCTCTGATTGCCCCATCTTCCCCTCTACTCCTTTCACATCTCATTTGTCTTCCCGAACTCCTAAGGTTTGGATCAATTATGCCCTGAATGTTTTCTCCTTTTTTTTTTTTTTTTTTCTCCCTGCACATGATGAATTTTAATGCTCAGGGGCCAAAATAATTCCCCCTTCCTACATATTTTAATAATTTGACTGCGTCTCTCCAGCGAGATGCTCCATTTACATCGGAAATGTTTCTCTGAGAACAGCTGTGATCTTTACTCTGATTTCTTCCCTGTTCTGCTGCGGTTTTGCCCAAAAGAGAACGGCAGGTTGTCAAACAGTCTGCGATTCTCCACTGCCCCAATGATTCTCGTTTCTGCAGTGGGAGACTGTATGGAGGGCAAAGAGAGATGAGATGTTATAAGTGGTACCAACAAAAATTAGCCGTTAGGTTGGGGTTTTACCCTTGTTTTTACATTCGTGGAAATGACTGTGGATGGTGAAAAAAGGTTGGAAATCGAGGCTTGCCCATGCAGGGGCTAACTGTATTATAAGTATAATTTAAAATTTAAAAATAATTGTAATTTAAAATGCCTGGTATGTGTGCCAGCACATACCAGGCATTTATTTCCTCTTCCAAGCACAGGGGAAAACTGTGAGATCTGGCAGGTTTGTAATGTAAAGGCACCGACTCCGCAAGGAGAGGTGTTTCAAATATCTTTTTCAGCCAGCTTTAATATACTTTTAGCCTCATTTTCTTTCGACGGCTGCCTGCAGGTCTCTGGGCGGGCACGGCCAGGGCTCGGTGAGCTTCAGCTGACTCTTATCCTACCGGCGCTGGTGTGGTGAAGAAAATAATACACGTTTCCCTGCCCTAAAGCGTGAAGCTGGAAGCTGGAGTTTCCATTTCCCGCTGTGGGCACCAAGGGTGCATGGTGCTTGCAGCTCTGGGCGGGGAGAGAGGCTGCGAGGCCGTCTTTCCTTGCAGGAAATATTTGGGAAATGGGAGACTTTTTCCTTGCTGGTGTTTCTGGAGGGTGGCTGGTGCCTGCTGGGTGCTGCTGGAGGTGGAGATGGTGCAGGACAACGTGGTGGAGCGCTGCTGGGACAGTGGCCCTCCCTCTAGGGATTTTTATTTCGGTAACCTCCTTGGGGAAATTTCCAGTTCACACCGTGGGAAAACAGCAAGAATAGGACGTAGGTGTGCTCCACTCTGACAAGTTTATTTTTATGAGGCTTCACCAGGCTCAGCAAACACGATTTATTGCTGCTCAAACCCTGTTTCTCCCTCTCGGAGGTTGGAGCAATACTCGCGGAGCCTCTCCAGACGGTGGGCTGCACATCCCGGCCTTGGGGTGGGATTCTGGCCTGCGGGAACGGCCGCTGACCGGCTGCCCACGCTCAGCACCGCTCACTTTTTACTCCGGGGTAATAACGTGACTTCGAAAAAAACATCTCCGTAGGATTTGTGTGTTAGCGGGGACCGGAGAAGTCGGTGAACTTTGGGAACGCACTGTGTACAGCTGGAATCAAGCTGTCTATAAGCCTGGGCTGAGGGGGAATGTCAAGGGCTTTAAAAATACTTAAAAAGAATGATTTCTTTATCACAAAATATTTTCAGTGTTTACTGCTCCACAAACACACACCTTGCCTCTCATTTTAGAATGATTTTAATTTTGTGGGGCTGTTATCGTGGCATGAATATGCAGATCTATCCGACACAGAACATTTTCAGTATAGAGAAAGTGTAAATCCTGAAAGTAACGGTTGTCTGAACTGCGGCGTGCAACAGGCAAGAGGAAATAAAAAGTGGTCCCGCAGCACGTGAACTCGCTGCAAGAGCTGGAAGAGGATTGACGCGTCTCCGTTGACAGCATCGCGCTTGGGGAAGGGTCTGCGGGTGGAAGAGTTCGCTTTGGCAGGCGATGCGAGTCGACACAGCCGGAGAAACGCTGCCTGAAACACACGTGCGCGGGTACTCCCGCTGCACCGCCTCCCGTGCTCCACTTACCTTCACCTGTAAACTTTGCGGTTCTGCAGAACTGCAGACAGTGAATCTACCTCGTCACAAGCAATTGAAGCTTAACAGAGCTTAGTTCCTCTTCTGCCCAAGTTCTGCGCTCGGCTTCGTAACAGATTCTGTCATAATTTAGGGCAAATGTTCAGAGTGAATTGTTTCTAGCTCAGGTGGCCGTGGGTACGCGTCGGCTTTCCTTTTTCAGCTAAAATCGAGTTGTAAAATTTCTGAACGGGAAATACTGTTGCTTGATGGGTATTGTTCTCTCTCTGTGATCTCTGTATCAATGCGAAATGATTGCGAGGGGAGTATAAACACCCTCTGTCTGAACTGGTAATTTTGTTCATTCTTTATACTGCTGTTAGATGCCGAGAACGTGTATTGCCACAGCAAACTGCGTTCAGTATAGTTATCAAATACCACGTTTGTGGGCATAAATACTTAAAATAATGTTTTGAAAGGAACTATGCTGTAAGTTGCTATTTAATAGGAAATGTTTGTGATTACAGGCTTGTGGTAAAGTTATGTATAAAGAACTTACCTTGTAAATTGCTTTATGGTAGTAATTTTGTATATTTGTCTTAGGTTGTGTTTATACTGAGAGATGTCCGCCAGAGTCTACAGCAAACGTACGGTGGATTTCTTGCAGAGAAATACATAACAGAGACATCAAAGCTTTGTAGAAAAGTGTGCTTAGAACAATTTTATTAGCGACAAAATAACATTTGAGCCATGTAGATGTATTTTCGGTACAAAATCCTTGGTGACAAAGCGTAGGTCTGCCGAACTGAGCTTTGCAGCCCTTCCCCTGCCCTGTGGGGCTGGTGTCTCCTGGGGGCTGGTGCTGAGACCCCCAGGCAAAGCCTGAGAAAACTTGCCTGGTTCTCAAGGTAGAACCATTAGAAGAACACTGGAGCACTCTTAGCACTTGGTTCGTTTGCCAAGTCCTTAGCAAAAAAAAAAAAAAAAAAAAAAAAGTGGGTGTATTCAACTGGGAAATGAGAGGGAACCTGGGCTGTAAAACCCCCTCTTCTGCCACGTAAGTAAGCAGAGAGGGTCAGAAAGTTTCTGTGTGGTTGGAAGTGCGGGATCGGTTGGAATTTTGGACAAGAGCCAGTTAAACGTGCATTAGAGACGTTGCCTTGCCTTGGGAGTAAAAAGAGTTGCAAGAGCATTATATCTAGAGGGGCACGTGGTTTATAGCTACAGCCTATTCAAATGGCAAATTTTGCTTTATTTCTAATGGAAATAAAAAAGTAAAAGGCAAAGAACTCCCTGTTACAACCTGCTTTTTGTAAAACGTGAGTGAGTACATTTGAAGACTGGAGTTTCTCTGTTTGGGAACGTTTGTGAAATAGCCAGTGTGTCGCTATGCCCATGTCTCTTCTCAGTGGAGTATGTGTTCCTGCCAGAGTTTTGTAAAGATACGTCCAGATTGTCGCTGGCTCATGCGAGGTCATTTTCAAGGACAGAAGTAGGAAAAATATACACAAAGAAAAAATGCTTTCTTTTGCAAATGAGATACTGGATTTCTCGTCAGCTTGAGTGTAGCTACGAGTCGGTTCTCTGTGCCTGAATTTGCTTCAGTTGCTGTTGATGATGTGAAGTGAACACAAGTGAACCCGAAACTGCCCACAGCAAAATCTGTTAGAGAGTTACTTAACCAGAATCTCTCTCACTCAGAGCCGGATGATGCACTGGCTTTGATAAGCCAATTTCAAAAATGTCCAGATAAAAGACAGCTTTAAAAGCAAGCGGTGTTGGAGATACGCAGCTCTCAAATGGTGTGGTGTGGTCTCAAAGGTCATTTAACCTTTCCTTTAGGGTTTAAAGTGACATCTTTCCAGCCAAGGACATCTACCCAGCCGGAGTTACCCAGCTGCTACGAGGAGATGGTTGCAGTCTTGGCTGGAAGGTTACCTACGGTTTCATAATTAGTTTTGCATCAGGTGCTGCTCTGAATTGCATAGCTGAAATTCCTATAACTTCATTAGGGTTGACTGGGTTTAGCTAAGGCATTATTTGCCCTAAAATTACCTACAGTCAAAAATTTGCTGAATGTTGGGGGTTGAGTAATTAAAGGTGTGTTTACAGGAAACAATACAGGCTGAACGGCAGAAGAACAACAGTTCCCAAATCAGAGCGGCAGCCACATGAAAGAGAGAAGACGACTGTGAAGAAACTTCAGGGTTACTGTGCTGCAGTGTCACAGGAGCAGGTGAAGCAATTCTGAGCTTTCCAGTAGCAAATGCGATGGTCAGGAGAGCAACTCGGGGTTGGCCTTTCACTTCCTAATAATGCTGGTCCCGTATTAATCCGCTGGAGAACACAAGGAGATGTTTTTGTACGTCTATCACTCATATTTGCTAAGTCACCAAGGACTGGTGCTGCCTCTTGCTGTCCTCCCTGCTCTTCCAGCAGCTCTCCTCGTGCACTGTGCCCCTGGAGACAGCACCCACCAGCAGAGCTCCTGCTGCTGTGTGCCTTAGCACCTCCATCCATCTGTCTGTCCATCTCCCCATCCATCCATCCATCTATCTATTCATCTGTTTGTCCATCCATCCATCTGTCCCATCCATCCATCCCTCCCTCCATCCATCTGTCCATCTGTCCATCCATTCGTTCATCCATCTACCTATTCATCCGTTTGTCTGTCCATCCATCCGTCTGTCCGTCTGCCCACCCATCCCTCCTTCCCTCCATCCATCTGTCTGTCCATCTGTCCATCCACCCACCCATCCGTCCATTCCTCCATCCGTCCATCCATCGACCCGTCTGCACCTTTCTGCCAACCATCTCCCCCATCCATCCATCCCTCCCTCCATCCATCTGTCCATCTGTCCATCCATTCGTTCATCCATCTACCTATTCATCCGTTTGTCTGTCCATCCATCCGTCTGTCCGTCTGCCCACCCATCCCTCCTTCCCTCCATCCATCTGTCTGTCCATCTGTCCATCCACCCACCCATCCGTCCATTCCTCCATCCGTCCATCCATCGACCCGTCTGCCCATCCTTCCCTCCATCCATCCATCCATCCATTTGTCTGTCTGTCCATCTGTCCATCCACCCGCCCATCCGTCCATTCCTCCATCCGTCCATCCATCGACCCGTCTGCCCATCCTTCCCTCCATCCATCCATCCATCCATTTGTCTGTCTGTCCATCTGTCCATCCACCCGCCCATCCGTCCATTCCTCCATCCGTCCATCCATCGACCCGTCTGCCCATCCTTCCCTCCATCCATCCATCCATCCATTTGTCTGTCTGTCCATCTGTCCATCCACCCGCCCATCCGTCCATTCCTCCATCCGTCCATCCATCGACCCGTCTGCCCATCCTTCCCTCCATCCATCCATCCATCCATTTGTCTGTCTGTCCATCTGTCCATCCACCCGCCCATCCGTCCATTCCTCCATCCGTCCATCCATCGACCCGTCTGCCCATCCTTCCCTCCATCCATCCATCCATCCATTTGTCTGTCTGTCCATCTGTCCATCCACCCGCCCATCCGTCCATTCCTCCATCCGTCCATCCATCGACCCGTCTGCCCATCCTTCCCTCCATCCATCCATCCATCCATTTGTCTGTCTGTCCATCTGTCCATCCACCCGCCCATCCGTCCATTCCTCCATCCGTCCATCCATCGACCCGTCTGCCCATCCTTCCCTCCATCCATCCATCCATCCATTTGTCTGTCTGTCCATCTGTCCATCCACCCGCCCATCCGTCCATTCCTCCATCCGTCCATCCATCGACCCGTCTGCCCATCCTTCCCTCCATCCATCCATCCATCCATTTGTCTGTCTGTCCATCTGTCCATCCACCCGCCCATCCGTCCATTCCTCCATCCGTCCATCCATCGACCCGTCTGCCCATCCTTCCCTCCATCCATCCATCCATCCATTTGTCTGTCTGTCCATCTGTCCATCCACCCGCCCATCCGTCCATTCCTCCATCCGTCCATCCATCGACCCGTCTGCCCATCCTTCCCTCCATCCATCCATCCATCCATTTGTCTGTCTGTCCATCTGTCCATCCACCCGCCCATCCGTCCATTCCTCCATCCGTCCATCCATCGACCCGTCTGCCCATCCTTCCCTCCATCCATCCATCCATCCATTTGTCTGTCTGTCCATCTGTCCATCCACCCGCCCATCCGTCCATTCCTCCATCCGTCCATCCATCGACCCGTCTGCCCATCCTTCCCTCCATCCATCCATCCATCCATTTGTCTGTCTGTCCATCTGTCCATCCACCCGCCCATCCGTCCATTCCTCCATCCGTCCATCCATCGACCCGTCTGCCCATCCTTCCCTCCATCCATCCATCCATCCATTTGTCTGTCTGTCCATCTGTCCATCCACCCGCCCATCCGTCCATTCCTCCATCCGTCCATCCATCGACCCGTCTGCCCATCCTTCCCTCCATCCATCCATCCATCCATTTGTCTGTCTGTCCATCTGTCCATCCACCCGCCCATCCGTCCATTCCTCCATCCGTCCATCCATCGACCCGTCTGCCCATCCTTCCCTCCATCCATCCATCCATCCATTTGTCTGTCTGTCCATCTGTCCATCCACCCGCCCATCCGTCCATTCCTCCATCCGTCCATCCATCGACCCGTCTGCCCATCCTTCCCTCCATCCATCCATCCATCCATTTGTCTGTCTGTCCATCTGTCCATCCACCCGCCCATCCGTCCATTCCTCCATCCGTCCATCCATCGACCCGTCTGCCCATCCTTCCCTCCATCCATCCATCCATCCATTTGTCTGTCTGTCCATCTGTCCATCCACCCGCCCATCCGTCCATTCCTCCATCCGTCCATCCATCGACCCGTCTGCCCATCCTTCCCTCCATCCATCCATCCATCCATTTGTCTGTCTGTCCATCTGTCCATCCACCCGCCCATCCGTCCATTCCTCCATCCGTCCATCCATCGACCCGTCTGCCCATCCTTCCCTCCATCCATCCATCCATCCATTTGTCTGTCTGTCCATCTGTCCATCCACCCGCCCATCCGTCCATTCCTCCATCCGTCCATCCATCGACCCGTCTGCCCATCCTTCCCTCCATCCATCCATCCATCCATTTGTCTGTCTGTCCATCTGTCCATCCACCCGCCCATCCGTCCATTCCTCCATCCGTCCATCCATCGACCCGTCTGCCCATCCTTCCCTCCATCCATCCATCCATCCATTTGTCTGTCTGTCCATCTGTCCATCCACCCGCCCATCCGTCCATTCCTCCATCCGTCCATCCATCGACCCGTCTGCCCATCCTTCCCTCCATCCATCCATCCATCCATTTGTCTGTCTGTCCATCTGTCCATCCACCCGCCCATCCGTCCATTCCTCCATCCATCCACCCATCCATCCACCTGTCTGCCCATCCTTCCCTCCATCCATCCATCCATCCATTTGTCTGTCTGTCCATCTGTCCATCCATTCGTTCATCCATCTACCTATTCATCCGTTTGTCTGTCCATCCATCCGTCTGTCCGTCTGCCCACCCATCCCTCCTTCCCTCCATCCATCTGTCTGTCCATCTGTCCATCCACCCACCCATCCGTCCATTCCTCCATCCGTCCATCCATCGACCCGTCTGCCCATCCTTCCCTCCATCCATCCATGTCTGTCTGTCTGTCCATCCATCCATCTGTCCGTCTGTCCACCCATCCCTCCCTCCCTTCACCCATCCATTCGTTCATCCATTTGTCCATCCATCCACCCATTTGTGCATCCATCTGTCCATCCATCCGTCTGTCCATCCATCCGTCTGTCCGTCTGTCCACCCATCCCTCCTTCCCTCCCTCCATCCACCCATCTGTCCACCCATCTGTCCATCCACCTGTCCATCCGTCCACCGTCCATCCATCCATCCACCCATCCATCCTTCTGTCCGTCCGTCCGTCCATACACCTCGCCTCCCTCCCCCCCCCCCC
>NW_009647735.1:8483959-8590442 GCF_000708025.1 Charadrius vociferus
GAGGGTCTCCCCGGGGCGGGGGGCGACTGACGGGCGGGGGCTGGCGAGCTCCGGGCCCTCCCCCCGCGAAGAGGGGTCCGCAACCCCCCGTTTCCCGGCGTTGTGTTGCAGCCATTGTCATCGCTTTCCTCCTTCCCCCGTCCCTTTCTGCTCCGCCGCGTTTATTGTTCCGTGCTCCGGAAAGGGGCCGGTTGGGGTCGGGGTGCGGGGAGGGGGTTTTGGGGACCGGTTCCGAGGTGCAGCCATTAGAAACGGGAATGCGGCTGTAGGTTGTAATTAATTCGCTGGTTTCCTCTTTTCCCTCTTCGGGTAAAATTTAGGCCAAGCTCTGTTTTTACTAGGTTGTAGTGTTCAGGACTTTTTGCCTCTGTACGGAAAGTGCGATATTAACTTGGGAGCCTTTGGGGTACTGGCGCGGGTCCTCTGTATCATCCAGGAGAGGGAAGGGACACGTCTCTTTCGGTGTGGTATGGCAAAGGGCTCTTGAGCTGGGGTGTTCTCAGTGAAACCGATGCTGACTTGGACCTGCTGTGAAGTCTGCATCAGAAAGTATCTCCCGTACCCATTTAAATATGGCTCATCCATTTGAATAGAATGCCACAGAGAAGTCTTCCTTATTCTTTCCCCAGTGAGCTATACATAGAGATAATGCTAATGAAGAACCTTCAGGGCGCTCTCCCCACTTCTCTGATTTCATGGTAAAGCCTGTTCTGCAATCCCATTTAATACTAGAATACGCTGCAGAGTGCTGATAGTAGAAAAAAAAAAGTTTGTAACTAGGATTAAATGCTGTCCTGAATGCACTTCGTGTGATCTCTTTGATTCTGCAATTTTCAAAATTGTGCTTCTAAACATTTTCCTTCACTTCTGAAGTTCAAAAAATCGTAGTGAGCTGCCAGCACAAATTAGCATGCTGCTCTGCTTCAAAGAAGCAAGACTGTTTCTAGTGAGCTTTTGGCTTGACACCAGGTGTCAAAAAATGAATTGAAGTGACTTTGCCCCAGCCAGTGGTTTTGTTTTTAATTTTAAAGAGTTTCTTCTGCTCTTCTGTAAACGATTCACTAAACTGAAAGTCGTGTGAGGCCATAGTTCAACTGTACCTTATCTGTAGCAGTAATATTGGCTTGAGGAATTCTGCGACTTGTGGTGTCGCTGGCACAGCTTTTGGTGGTGCCAGGCATGAAGCAGATCAGCAAACTTACCCAGCTAGAAAAAAAAGGAGCCGGCACAGACTCCCCGATCCAGTTTGGAGCGCGGTCCCGCAAATGATAGGATGAGCTCGTCTGTGGGGAGGTGATGAGCTCTGGGATCATCTCAGATAGCCTGTGAGGATTTGGCTTGCTCGAAGCAGGGCTGAAGCGGAGAGGGACTATGTTCGGCTGATATCGGTAGCGTGCGAGGTTGATGATGAGCCCTTCATTAAGCTCTGAGGGGGCTCGGAGGGGAAGTGAAGTGTAGCTGCTGCAGGAGGGGCTTGTGCTGGCACACGGGCTGGCAAGGGGCAGCAGGGGATTGAGCGTACGCAGTAAGGCCTTGCTTCCCCCTCCCCCCCCCCCGAATTCTAATAACCTTAAATGTGGCGCTTTTTTTGTTGTTGTTTTGCAACAAGCTGAGCAAAATGTTGGAGTTGCTTAAAAAAATGAAAATCAACAAAGTATGTCACGTTGAGTGTATCTCAGTGTAGTATGACGCTTGTATATGATTCTTTGACAGTGGTGATGAGGCCGGGATGTCTGAATTTAAAGGCATAATCTCTGCTGTCTGAATTAAAAGTTCCAATGACGCCTCAAGGGCTGTATGTTCCTAGTGTGGTCCAGCTATTAGAAAAGGGTAATTAGTTCACCCTGCAAAGAAACATGTTGGTAGAGACTCCAAATGAATTTGCAGTGTGTGTCTGGGGGTGTGTCTGCTGGCACTGCTATGTCACCTCCACAAACACCACAAGCAAAGCTGTCAAAAATGCTCTGCTTTTTCATAGTTGTTATATTGCTGAAGTAGCTGTGATGCTTAGTACATGACTTTTTTTTCTCTTTTCTTTCTCTTTAGCTGATATATCTGTGCTGGCAAAACTTTCTGAGAAGCTGCGGTATGGCAAAACCCAAACAATTATGAAGCATTTGTTTTCAGAGCTAGCAGCCTCAGAAAGAGAGTATTCAGTGTTTGGCTGTTTCACTGTATCAATGGTACAAAACTTTTCTAATGACTCTTAATAGCTTGTGAAAGTTGACTTTGGTGGCCTCGGGCTAGGTTCACAGGGATAGATGCCTTTATCACAGATCTGGCATAGTCTATATGGGTGTCAGTGTGAGTGGGAGGTAAAAGCTTAAATAGATGGGGCAACATGTGTTCTGCTTTCCTTCCAAGGTTCTCTGCTTTGAGCTTTTTTTTTTAATTCTCACAGCTGTATTGCATTGTCAGAATACTGGATGGAAACATTTTTATGGTCTTCTTTTTAACTATTTGTGATGCAACAGGTTTCTTAAAATTGGGAGGTAAGTGCTTTGTGGATAAGTTAAAAACGCTAGTGTAGAAGGAAAAACTTTTCTTAGTACATTTGCTATCCCTAAGCAAAGTGTCTTTGAAAAACTAAGAAGTAATTAAGCAATATTAGATCGTCTCTGGGAGAAAGGGCATGCTTTCAGTGAACGTTCAGGGTAACTGATAAATTTACTGGTGTCATCTGAATTATTTTCGTAAGACTGTAAGGGCTTTACGCAGTAGTGAGTGTTTCAGGGTGGAAGCAGACCTGGGCCACGTAGTGCGGATAGCCTGTATCCTGCGGCAGAAGGGTCTCAGAAAGGAACTAAGCTCTAAGTGCCTTGAGATGGGAGATGCAGGGACTTGGCGACAGGAGTGTTTCAGAAGTGGATTTCTTGAAGCCATCTTTTGGATTATGAGGTCGGAAGGGATCTGTTTGAACCCAAGAGGAGCTTGCAAGCTGGGACAAAATTTGTATGACTCCTTTAATTGGCATATGTGTTTCAGAAGACTAATCAAAAGAAAATTCAAAAGATTTCCAATGTTCAGTGTCCTATAATTTGATGTCTTCCATGCCTATTTTGAGAAGCTGTTTTTAAGTGAATCAGGTGTACTAATTTTTTTGAAGAATGCACCAGCTACTGATTTGTGTTGTCAATGTTTTTGCTTTAAATTTGCTGGGAGAAATATGTCATTCTGCTTCCTTTTGTGGAAACAGTGCTTTGTTGTAACTACTAATGACACTGGTCATATGATTTTCTTGGGGCTTTTGTTTTAACTTCTTCTTTGTGATTGATGCAGCTGGTTGGTGGTGTGTTCTGTAGTTGTGAAATGTGTGAGATTTATTTGGCAACGCCAACACGCTGTCTGTTTTTAAAGTTATTCCACTTGGTTCTTTTAATATGAAATATTTAAAATGTGAGAAAGGTGAAAGTAGAAATGAAATAGATTGCGAACAGAAGTTTTGCTTTCAAAGAAGTTCTCAGAGTTTTTGCCCCAACTTGTAGTCTCTTAAAGTTTAGGGAAAACTTAAAACCTTTTTCCATTCCTGTATTATGGAGCATCAGTCTTCCCAGGTGCCCCATGGCTGCTTGAGCTGGTGGGTTATGCGTTCTGCTGTTCCTTGCCGAGGGACTCGGCTCCGGAGGGGTCCCCAGACGGTGCTGCACATGGGAGGCTGTTGACAGGGCCAAACTGCTGATGTTTTTTTGTGCAGGTGTGGATGGGACCCGAAGCGGAACTGGCTGTCAGTAGTCAAAGCAGCAGGACTATTTACCCATGATGTCAGACACCTTCCTTGGGCTCCTTCTGCCTTCTGGCGTACGTACTTGTTTGTCCTGCCTCTCGGAAGTCTCTTAATTTGCCTGAAGGTGGGAGGTATAAGCTGCTTTAGGATGGCGGTCCTGTCTAAGCTGTTCCACCTTGCTAGAAGAACAACAGTCAGCAAAAAGCATGTGGGAATGCGTTGCACAAATCTCATGGATAAAACCAGGGATGGGATGATTTGAGTGCCTGTCCCAGCTCCCAGGGCTTAAAAGTAGATGTTTGAACAGATATTGCAGTGCTCAGCATCTCAGTGTGTTAGTCCCGTTCTGAATGTAAATTTCCACTTTTGCAGGGAAGCAGGGGAAGAACTTTGTTGCCTTTAATCTCGGTGAGAAAAATAAACTGACAGGCCCAATTTTATCAGTCTGTATCATTTGGAAATTGCAGACCAGGATTTAGTAACATGACAAATGAAAACCGTGGTACATTGTAAATGAGCTTGATTACACCTCCATCTGGTCAAGTGCAAACTGTTGTTACGAGAAGGTGAGGTTCCATGTCATGAAAAAAAAATAAAGCAGGATTTTGAGGTGTACAAGTGATTAAATATTAGAGAGTCCTGTAGGTTGAAGAAAGCAAGGATAAATGTGAATTTCAATCCATTTCCTTTTTCCTGATTGTTTTCTTGGATCTTCATGTGAGTGGTCTGTTCTGGTTTCAAGTTGAGTGTGTTCCACGTGCATTTCATTTAGCAGCGTGGGAATTTTGATTCCTTTGAATAACTGACCTTATCTGATAACACTGATGTGAAATATCCAGCAGTATGTTACGATGATGATCTGTAATATCCAGCGGGTTTTTACTGTACTGGCACAAAACCCGGCTCTCTAAAGTTGAAGCTCTATTTCTGTTACTTATTGTTGTAGTATATTTTCTACGTACTTAAATAATTCTGTAGGAAATACAAGCAAAACATTACTTTTAAATTTTAAACTTATTTATAAACGTCTTATGGATTGAAAAATAACCAGAAGATTCATACGTGGAGGGCAAAATCTGATACTAGAGGCTTTGGAGGCAGTTTGGTGCTGGAGTTACCTCATCTGAGACATCTCTGGGTGGTCCTGCCTTGTGCCCCTGCTTTCCCGCTGCAGCTCCCCTGGCAGAGCTAACGCTTGTATGATTGCGGGGTGATTTCTTTCATGCTGCTTATCTCATGGGAAACTAACCCACTCGGGAACGTTTTTATCAGTTTGCTAACTCGCCCTGTGGCTACACCTTGCTGTTGCTCTCACAGGTAGAGGCAGGAATGATGTGGCTGGAGGTGAGCGGAGGGGAAGCAGGACTGCTTCTCCCAGCACATGCTGGGGATGGAGCATCAAACTCAACGCAGCAGGACCGGGGCAGTGCTCCCACTTCAAACTACTCATGTTTCCAGATGCCTTTAAGGAGATGCTCCCGGGATTGCTGTTCTCCAGCTAGCTTTCTACCTGTCTTGGAGCTGAATGATCCACATAAATTCATGAAAGTGTGAGTTCAGCTCTACAGTAAGGTAGGGGGAAAGCTTTTGTCTCAGCTCTGGAGGAATCAAAACGCTGGCCTGCACCCTGCTCACAGATGTCATCTGGCTCCTGAAGGAAGCCGAGAGGGAGAAATGGGTTGCTCTTTTGCCGTGTCAACTTTTAGCTTCTCAGTGCCACTCTCAAGTAGCTCCGGTGTTACGAAACAGGCACGGTTCCGGGCAAGTTTATGGCTGCCCACAGATTTTGAATAGAACCGAGGAAGTGAGTAGCACATCCGTTATTTAAAGAAAGCCGTGAGTGGCACTGGAATCCTACAAGCGTTGGCATGTATTCTGTGTATACATATTATTTTTTTTTTAGAAGCTGATTATCCACCAGAGTGCCAGTGTTGTAGAAGACGTGTATTAATAGTTTATCCCCCCGCCTCCCCTCCCTGATCATCTTTCCGCTCATCAGCAGTGAGTAACTTTTTAAGTAGTAGCAAGTAGAAGTTACAAAATACATATGTGGTTGTATTGCTGTCCTTTATTAACAACTGTATTTTATTGCCTGTTTATGTTGGAAACTTTTAACAGGAACAGAATGTAACCAGTTCTGTTCTCTTTAATGTTGAATTTGTAATTTAGCAGGGATGTTGTTATACCTAGAAATTTAAGCTGCGGTCTTGTGTTTGCTGTTTTAAGCTTGTTTTTATACAGTGGAATTAAAGTATTTCCATCAGGGCATATGACCTATGAGGTATATAAACTAAAGACTTTGTGAGCTTACACTTTCCAAAGGGAAATTATGAATTAAGCACTTGAGCTACAAAAGATTCAAATGATAAAATTCAGCAATATTGAACCTGAATTTACTAGATTGCTCGAGCTGCTTTATGTTGCTCCCTGGGTAGCTATGCAAATCACACCAGTCTCTTGTGGCTGCTCACATTTGTCACGGAGGAGTAATGGTAAATACGTAAGCGTTCACTGACTCTGTTCTTCATTAGAGTAGTGTCTTTCATGGTAGAAGGGCTGGTGTGGGCAGTCTTGTAATCCAGGTGGGACTCAGTACCATATTTTCCCCGTGAGTCTGAAAATTTTGTTCTTAATGTCTGAACAGGGAGTTTTAGTATTTAAAGGAGAACAGTAATGAGATGATCACATTACCGGCTATCTTGGAGTTGGTGGAAGTGTCATTAGCTCAGTTATCTTAGTGATGTTGGTGGTATCGCTTGCTACCAGAAAGCCTGGCCCGTATCTTTGGAAGTAGGCTAATCCTTTTTTCAGGAATGGTTTAGTAGCTTGTCTTAATATAAGGTTGAATTCATGGAGGAGTTTGCTGTGAGGCTCTAAATGGACCGTGGCACAGCTCCCCTAGTATCCCTTTTTAGCAAGAAGGTAGAGACCCTGAGGTTTTGCTTTTCTACCACAATTTCTTGATTTTTTTTTTTTGTTTTGTTAGTGCTCTTGCTGATCTGTATACCTGATGGTTTTAAGAACCACAGTGACGGACCGAGACCTTGGTATGATAGTGCTTCACGTGTGCAGAACAAAAAGGCAGTTTCTGTTCCCAAATCTTGTTACGCTACTGTAGTCTTTCTTCCGCCTGTTATTTTTCTGGGGTTAGTGTGTGGCAGTGGGTGGGGAGGGTACAACGGAACAAAAAAAGCGGTTAACATGGTTGACAACATCTTAGTAAGCATGTAGCTGGACTTGGTAGCATTTTTCTCTTTCAAAACTTGTGGTCTTTAGGCAACTTGATGGATTTTGCCAGCATCTCTTGCCTTCCTCCAAGGGCAAAGGCTTGTGTGCTGTGTTAATATTAGTGCTCACGTGGCCGTTGCCGCTTGTGGAGCTCCGAGTTACGCCTTCTCTAGGTGGAGAGCTAGGGGAAACTCCTTCCCTGGAAAGGGTTGAGGAGATGTAAGCAAGACTTGCCCTCCTCTTCACATTCATTCCTTGGGTGATGCCGAGTGTGTCAACAGCCCTAGTTTCTTTTGGGATGCTGGCAGGGGTTTCTTGTCTGGTTTTGTTGTTGGCCACCGTTCCTGGTTTGTAGGAGGAGAAAATATTTCAGTAAGGGGGCTGTAAACCTTACCTCTGGCAGCTTAGGCAGTTGTGCGAGCTCTTCTGCAGAAAGCCAAGCAAAATAAGCCGGAGTGGTTTAAACAGCCTAAATAATCGCTCTTTGTATCGGTTGATCCTGAGTAAATAGGTTAGCCAGTACTTAAGAGCAGCTCAGCTGGTGGCCGCCTGGCCGAGAGCAGGGACGAGCAGCTGAGGGTGCTGAGCTCCTCCACGGCACAGCTGTATCTAGAGGAGGAGATCCGGACCTGGTGCACAGGTTCACAATGTAAAAAGCTGCTCGACAGGCAGAAATGTGGCTTCTCCCCCGCAAATAACCCCGCGATTACAAGTGAGCTAAGAGAATCCCAGTTCATCGTCCTCACAGGGAATGAAGATATTTTCTGGTTAAGCTGTAGTGCTCTGCTGGTGTGGGATGAAAGAAGCAGCGGTTCGATGTAGACGTGGTTTCTGGGGAGGTGAGGGATGGCAGGAGCGCTAGCCCTGTTCTGGCAGCGCGGCCAGGCTGGTGGGTGGCATGGGACGTGGGATGGCATGGCTGTGTTCTTCCCCACGTGCGTACAGAGAAGGTCCGCGCTGTGGTTATAACCAGCTCCCGTTACCAGTTCAGATTGTTTATTCATGAGTAAAATTAATGGTAGGAGGGAGTTGGGCTGGAAAATGCGAAAGTGCAAGAGAAGAGGTTGCATGGCAACACTTTACAGTCATGAACACAGAGTCAGGAATAAATAATGGTGGAAAAAGAAATGGGGGGGGGCGGGGGGAAGAGTGGGTTGGAGGAAAAAACGCTATCTTTGTATTGACTTTATTGTTTCAGTGCCATCCCAGATGCGGCTAACAAGTCTGCCGTTGTTGGGGATTTTCATTGCTGAGAGCCTTTCACAAGGGCCTCCGCTGTGCCGCTGCGTGGCTGGAGCCGCCTGACACGGCTCTGCAGCGACGCAGGTTACGCAGGACCCTCTGATGGGGCTGGTGATCTTACGCCCGGCGTTAGAGAGCTTCTTGCCACTGGGAACTACCTTCTGACTTCTCGTCCTGCTGGCTTTCGTCACCAAAATGACCCAAGAGGCTTCCTGATGACTTGTCGGTGTCATCCCTGCCATATTAATATGCCTTTAATTCTGGACCATGTGTCTTGCTGATGGCTGGCATAGAGATACACATCCATGAAAAGCAAAATAATTTGACACATTTTAAGGAGGCGCGTCAAAAGGAAGACAGCTTCATGAATTAAGACTGCAGTAGCCTCTCTAATCTCCGGGTAACTCTTTTGATTTGGTTAAGAAGTTTGAATGTCCCATAGCGCTTCATATCTGTTACTGTTGGTTAACTTGTGGTTTCCTATGTTGTTAGTATTGTTTCATTGTTTTAACTGGATGAATAACCGTAGGTTGGCAAGGGCTTGTCATTGAAAAAATGCTGTTCATTCATTGAATTGTAGAAGTGACCCCCACTTATTGGTGTAACTGCATGTGAGAACACGAGTTGCCAAGTGTGAGGTTTCAATTTTTTTTTTTTCTTTTCTGAGAGGAACCGGGGGGGAAGTGAAAGCCGGCAGTGTCATTGCCGGTGTTTCCTCGCACCGCTTCACGTTCGAATGAATAAAAAACCACGACTGCCATTGCAAATGACAGTACTGCTAATTGCTCTTTGCGTTTTGGGGCAACTGGCTGCCTTTTTCCTTTTCAATTGGACATGCTGTCTTTTCAGCATTGAAAAGAAAAGCACTGTCTCCTACCAACTCCTGCTCCCCAGTTCTTCATTCTGGCCGGGAAGATGACTTCCAAATAGCCGTGCGACCTTTCGCTGTAACTCTGCGCTATCGCAGCTCTGTTGTGACCGGTGCTCTTTCTGCAAGCCCAGCCCGACGGCCGCCTGCTCTGACAGCGACGGAGGGGTGAATTTGTGAAAAGCATTAGTATCATGATGGAAGGTATTACTTCTGTTTGGACTTCTGTACCTCCTGTGACTTGGGTGCATTTAGTGATTTGCCTAAAATGGTGGCTCTACTTCTTATACACAGAGAGACTAGTTTAAAAGCAAAAGTTAGCTCTGGCTTTTTTTTCCTTCCGCGCTATTGTTGAAATTGATTTTTATTTGAAGCCGTGGTCTTGCAGAATTGTGTCTGAAATGCTCTGTATACATGGAAAAGAGCAGGATGCTCAGATTTTGTAGTGAGTTATGTGAACTTTCCCTCCGGGCAAGCAGTGGGGCTATCCAATTTTCCACTCGCAGTGGAGACAGAGCTCAGAGCTGCAGAAGCCAATAGTTAACTCTGTTGGAGATGCTATACCCTGCAGTTCTTTAAAATAACATCTACAGTGAATAATAGCGTGCAAACATGTGTGACAATTTTTTTTCTCTTCCTGAACCTTGTTCTAGATGTCAAAATTAACCTGGACTCCTTGGGAATGGCGAAACGTAGCCCTGGGATCCTGCCATGAACAGTAAGAAAGTTGAGATGCTTTGTGTATGCAAATAATTATTCTTATTTTTAATGGGAAAACCCCACTTCCTGTTCAATTAACATAAATTAGGCAACACGTTGTGTAGTTCAATGTGGATGTGCTCCCAGGTTTTTGTGCAGTAAAGAGGCAGCACAGCGAGTCGAGGGGTGGCTCCACAGGGGAGCACGCTTTGGGAAACCGTACTGGGGCAGTCCCTGCAGCCAGTATCCCACTGGAGGTGGGAAAGCCACTGTGGGTGGTGTGTTACGAAATTATTGAGGTGATAGCTGAAGGATGCTTTCCTGTAATGTGGAATTATATTGTTATCTCGTGTGAAATTACATCGAGACTCCTGTGTCACAGGATAGCCTGAACGCAAATGGGATTAGACAAATTAGTGGAAGAAAAAAGTGAATTGTGGAGTGGTAAAGGCTGCATTTGGGATGCAGTTTGTGGGAGGAAGTCCCTGAAATGCTGGCTGAGGGAAGCTGTCAGAGCGCAGCATGGTTTTACTCTCACTGCTCCGGGATCGACTCCTGTTAGACAGTAGTTTGGTTAAATAGGTCTGACCTTTCACATCTGGCTTGTGTGTAGTGTTTTCCTTGTATGAAACAGCTTTTAACAGATGTTGATTAAATGGTTTATGCATCCAAGAAAGCAGGCACCTTTAAAGATAATTTTTAAGTGTTGATCAAAATATTCGTATATTTTTGTGTTGTTGATAGCCTGAAACTTCCTAGTTTGAAGGATACATGGATAAATATTTATGTACATACATGCTCTGTATTCTTTATATAGCCCTTTCCAGATGTTGCAGTAGGCATCCTTAAATTGATGCATTGAAAATTATTCTGATGAATTTTCCCAGTACAAAACAGATGACTTATGAGAGACTGTGTGGGTGAGTAGCATGCTGGTGAAGTGCAAATTTTCAGCAGATGCTGTTGACACTATTTGTCAGCCTTTAGTGGGACAGAAATTAGAAGACTTTTGTATTGTTAAATACCGTGATTTGGATATAGTCAATTGTAAATCAACAGCTCTTGGAAACGCTTGTGTCTAAACTCTTCACAGCAGTTTAAATGCTTAACATTCAAATGTTCAAATGAAAAATATTTCATTTTCTTCTGTAGAATTCTCTGACCATGTCGTGTTTAATTCTTCCACGGGAGCAGTGTTTTACCCAGGGCTTGGAAAAGCTGGTTGATATACTTGAAATGTTAGGCACTGTTAACGTCTTCAAAATCTCAGAACTCTCCTTTGATGAAAATACTGTAATTGCTAAATTGCTGTGGATCAAATTAGGTAGCCTTAGGTTATTTATTAGAACAATTGATAAAGACATGGGAAGCTGTTTAGTTCTTTGTGCAAAATAGTGTATGTATCACAAGGAGATACTCCTAAGGCTTTTCGAGAAGTTTGTTCAGCTTAGCTGAAAAACAGAAATGTGTGTATTTGTAGATAATTAAATAGCTTTGAAATCTTACCAGAATGTGGCTAAAGCTTCAGTTTACTTTTTCTCATCATGGAGAGACCAAGCTAACAATTTAAGCTGTGCTTAAACATTCATTCATTTTAAACTGTCCTATTTAGCAAGGTTCCCCCTTTGAAAGGTAAGGCAGGGAACTTTGCTGTTGACAGGTTTGCTCTGAGAAAGCCTTGTGATTTCTTGTGGACCTGAGAACAAATGTACGTAATGTCAGAGAATAATCATGTGTGTACGGTGTAGTTAAGAGGAATTTTGAGGGTGGAAATGATTCTTGGTGCAAGTTGAGACACCTAGAATGATCTTGGGTTTTTTGTTCCCTGCCAGTCAGTTATCGAAAAGCTGTGTGGCTTCTCCTCGGGCTCTCCTTGTGAGGTGGTGACTGGGGCCAAGAGAGCTGGACTGTTGTTGTACTGGTGTTCAAGGTCCTTGTGCCTGGGAGGTTCTTAATGTCCATTTCTAGGACAAATAGCTTTAGAAAGCCGAATCTTACCTTTGCTATTAATCCCGTAGTGTTAGAAAATGTCCACATGCTACTGAGTAATAAGCTAAATTACTAACATGTGAAACGCATCTTATTCAACTCTCATGTCATTTGTTTGGCTTACGATAAGTCGGTGAGCGGTGTGCGCTATGCTGTGCTCTGGATAGCCTCATGGCCTGCTGTTTCCTGAGTTATCAGTTCAGTGGTTGTGTCTTTTTAAGGTATGCTCAGCATTTCTGTTAGAAAACAAAGGAAAAAAATTAGGAAAACTAATGCCTTTAAGTTGATCTGCAACTTGGCATTCCCTTAGCTTCCACCTTCACCTGTTAACAGTGCTCCAAAATTAGCAAGCTTGCTGACGGCGATTGGTGTTTGAAATCATGCTGACTAACTTGATCCAGAAGCATTTTTCCCAGGCCTTTATTTGCATATGTAGATTTTTTTTTTTTCCAAGGATGTGGTTTAGAAGCAGCCTGCAGGTAAAGGACGTGGCTGATGAAAGTAACAGCAGGTGGGGAGGCTCAGCATTTAGTGGAAAGTGATTCCAAGGTGGCTTGTCACATGGATACCTGAATGGTAGCTTAAGGAAATACCATGGATTTAGTTTGTCGGTGAAGCAGGTGGCTCTGGTACTCTGGGGTGTCATATAGGAGAGGGGTACCAAAAGGTTTTACAGCAGAAAATGGGAAAGTGGCCTTTAATGTTCTGAGCTTTTTTTTTGCTGTTATTGTCAGATAATGTATGGTGGTTGTCCAGAAGTTGCTTCTGAAGACTGGGAGATTTCAGTCTACTGAAGTGTACCTTATTTTACTAGGAAGCTTCACAGGATTTCACCTCCTGTCGTTATCACTTGTTTTCAGTCTGGTGTGAACTGGCCTTTTCATTAACCTGTTCTGAGCAGTATTTAGTTGATGCCTCTAAATCTGTGCCATACGCTGCCCAGAATGGGAAATGCTCCCCTGGCAAAGGGGAACAACCCGTGTAGGCTGAGAGTCACAGCTCTCTACTTTCAGGGCTGTTGAGAGATAATGATTCAAAACTTTGCTCCAGTCATAACACGGAGGCAGAAGCCCACGTTGCCTTTAATAGAGGAGTGACATGGAAGACGCTCGCTTTATAGCCTGGACACCCACAAACAGGAGTACGGGCATCGTTGTCGGGAGGGACCTGCTCTGGGTGGTGGCTGTGGTGACAGCAGTAGGAGGACAGCAGCATTTTAGGCAGCTGCCACTGCCAGATGCTCAGATGAGCAATGCTTGGAGCTGCAGCTGTGGCTGAAGAGATGGTGCAGATGTTTGGACCAAGGGCAGGAGGGAGAAAGCGGTGCTGCTGTCCAAGCAACAAAGCCCATGGGAACCCAGGGGAGTTACTGACCTGGCAGGTCTGCGGGGCTCTGGCAGGGAGCTGGCTTGTCTCGCTCGGGCTTTCCTTGCCCCTGCTGCCTCCTGGTCCCCTCCCTGTGCTGGCACCTTAAGCTCACGGCGCTGTGTTCTCTGCAGCCCCCTCCTTGTCCCCCTCTCCTTTGGTCCTGGGCTGGGATTGCTGCGTGGAGCTGGTCTCGTTAGGGCTCAGCCTAATGGGGAAAAGTCCCTTCCTTCCCTGTGGCTGAATTAAGACTATGCTGGAACCGCTGAAGCTCCCGGTTTTAAGAGCGTAATATAGGGGCATCTAATATGGCACAGCATTTTCCTGCTGCCTATGGTGCCATTTTAAACTGCAGGTGTTTTACTTGGGTGTGATTTCTAAGCAGTGTGTTCATGGTTCGATCTTCAGAAAACTGTTTTCTCTTGCATATAGCAAGAGTGAAATACTACATGGAGAGGCTTGTTTTCTATGCGTAAAATATTACCAAAGACTTCCAAGCTTGTGTGAACATGCTGAAGCGCGGTTTATTTTGTCTTCCTAAAATAGGTCAAATAAATTTTTTATTGAACATATTTTTAAAGCACGTTAACAAAGGACATTATGTAATTGCAGTTAACGAGCATGGTAGCATTGCTTTTGGTGGGCAAAACTTATTCATTTAATACAATTCCTAAATTTCCGTTAGGATAAGATCTGTTCTGCTATCTGGGTTGTATTTCAGCAGTTTATTGGCTTCCTTTAGGGCACAGGGGTTTTCAGAAGGCGGTGCCTTGGCTGACTGAAGCAAACTGGTAGCTTCAGGTAAAGCCCGTATCTTAGACTACAGAAGGTACCTTTTGTGTGTGGACTTGATTTTTAGTGAAAATATTTAAATACTTATATACTCTTTAGTTTGTAGGTAGAAATTAGTAATGATTCTGTATGTTAATTATTGATTATCAGGTGATATTTGATATATGTTAATGATGCTCTCTGGTAATGCAACTCTGATGCCCGTTATAAAAACTGGGAGGTTATTCTAATGCCCAGAAATGCATACAAAGTTCATGGTGAAAACATCAGGCTATTCTATATCCTACTTTTAAGATAAAAATGCCTTTTCTAGGCCTATACTCTGTATTTAGGGAGAGAATTGTCTTATTGCTACTTATTTAGAGAGTAAACCTTTTTTTTTTTTTTTTTTATTTTTAACAGTATAGTTTAATGTCAGAATTAATCAGCTGCTGCTGAAAGGGGCGATGCTGCTGCCACCTTCTGCCCTTGGCTGGGTTGCTGGGTGGGTGCTGGGCCACACTGGCCTGGCCGTGCTGGGCACTGCTTGCCCTCCGACAGCGTGTGCTCCCGTGGGGCAGCTCCTGCTTCGTCAGGTTTGGCGCAAGGCGGGCGAGTGCTCGTTAGGTCAGACCAAGCGGGACATGGAACCATGTCCTTCACTAATGTTCCCAGGCTAGAATCTAGCCTCTTGCTCCCTCTGGATTTAGCCTACAGTCTGTTTTTCAGCAGTTCGGTTTTGTTATGGTTTTAATTTTCCTTGGCTACTGTGCTGGAGAAAGGACTGTGTTAATGGTATGGGTCAGGCTAACGCTCAGCATCTTCTGGGTTTGTGATTTCTGAGCACCGTGTGAAAACAACTCACTTTCTGGAGAAACGGCATGTTTGCCGAGGTCTCTTCTCTGAACTGACAAGTGTATTTGTCATGTTCATGTTGTGCTCAGATGTTTGTCACCGCGGACGGGTGGGCTTGTTTGTTCAATGGCTTCCCAGGCTGTGCCCCGCTGGCTTTATTGTACACTCTTTGGCATCTCTTGTGTCACTCACTCGTGGTTGTTTCTGAAGAGCTGACCTTAACTGATACACGTTACCTACATAAGCCGTGTGCATCATCTATCAATTCTGAAAACCCTAGAGCATTCTGATAAAAGGCAAAATAGCCAAAATTTAGCCTGGAGAAGAGAAGACTGAGGGGATATCGTCAGTGCTTACCAATATCTAAAGGGCGGGTGGCAAGAGGATGGGGCCAGACCCATCTCAGTGGCGCCCAGCGACAGGACGAGGGACAACAGGAACACAAGAAGTTCCATCTGGACCTGAGGAGGGCCTTCTCTGCTGTGAGGGCGGCAGAGCAGTGGCAGAGGCTGCCCAGAGAGGTGGGGGAGTCTCCCCCTCTGGAGCCATCCCAAACCCGCCTGGACGCCGTCCTGTGCCACTGCTGGAGGTGCCCCTGCTCTGGCAGGGGGTGGGATGGGGGAGCTCCAGAGGGCCCTTCCAGCCCCCACCAGGCTGGGATGCTGTGAAAATATAGGCATAAAAATCAAACAGTTTCACAGGGTGTCTGCTATGTGAGTTGTGTGCGCTGGCACCAACACATGTGGTGTTCTTATTTATTTTCTGGAGTTGGAATTAAAAGTCGTTTAACTTCTCAGTGAAATGCTAATCAATTTTACATGGGTCTTAACCACACACCTTTTAAATTTTCTTCCTAAATTCATGCTGAAGGTCGTTAAAACAAATATAATGGGTTATATAGGAAATGAATCATTATTCATAAATATATGTACTTCCTTTTGTGTATTTGAAAGAATGATGGCAAAAATATAACAGCAGCAACAAGAGCAAACACTATAAGCCAAAGAGATCTGAGGAACTGGAAGAGCAGTGAGAAATTCAGCCCCTGGCAGGGGAGGGAAGTTAGTGCTAGTGGTAAGATTTAGCCTTTGTATGGACATAGTGAGTAGCTGTAAAGTTGTCAGCGGAGGTGTGAATTTCTCATATTTGCGTGTTGGGCAGGTAGAATTAACGATGAGGATGGAAAAGTTGATAGCAGCTTTACTGTTAGAGTTGAAAGTTAACTAGAGCTTTTCTGAGTTTAAAAAAAAATAAATATTTTTAACGTGGAATTTGAGCTATCTGAATTTCTGTGGTAATGAAACTCGGGAAATATTCCTCATGTGCTTGCTGAATTTTGTACTTTATTTGAAGATAATCCATCAGTTGCCAGGTTTAGAACTTGTGCGCATCAGCTTGCCCGTCCTGCACTATTCATTTTTATAATCTTTAGTTTTCTCCTATGTACCAGAAAAAAAAACAAACCAAAACAGTGGCATTTCTTAAGATTTTTCTACTGCAAGCCAGGCACGCACCTCCAGAGAGGTAGTTTCTTTCGTCCCATCAGCAGTGGTTTAAAAAAAAAAAAAAAAACAAAAAACAAAAAACAAAACCCCCCCAAATTTTAAAAGAAGGAAAATTGAAGTTTCACCTTGCAGTATAATTGGCTCACCTTTCTTTCACAAGCAGAGTAGCTTTTTATTTATAGAATCATAGAATGAATGGAGTTGGAAGGGACCTTGAAGACCATCCAGTGCCACCCCCTGCCCTGGGCAGGGCCACCTCCCCCCAGCCCAGGTTGCCCCAAGCCCCGTCCAACCTGGCCTTGAACACCTCCAGGGATGGGGCAGCCACAGCTTCTCGGGGCAACCTGCCCCAGGGGATCACCGCCCTCACAGGGAAAAATTTCTTCCTAAAATCTAATCTGAATCTCCCCTCTTCCAGTTTGAAGCCATTCCCCCTCGTCCCATCACCCCATGCCCCTGTAGAAAGTCCCTCCCCCGCTCTCCTGGAGCCCCTTTAGGCACTGGAAGGGGCTCTGAGGTCTCCCCTTTTTTGCCTTCTCTTCTCCAGGCTGAACCCCCCCAACTCTCCCAGCCTGTCCTCCCAGCAGAGGGGCTCCAGCCCTCCCAGCATCTCCGGGGCCTCCTCTGGACCTGCTTCAACAAGTTTGAAACTAGGCAACAGGGTTAAAGTTATTAGAAGTATCACTAACTGTATGTAAATAGTTTGTCCAGTCCAATGCCTTAAGCAGTCTGTGGAAGAAGGTGAAGCTGATCTTTTCAAGAATTCAGGTCTGGGTTTATTGGGTACAGCTCAAATTTATTGTGTGCTACTAACACTTATTTCTCCAAAAACTTTAAGAAACTTGCAGCCAAGTTGACTTGGAGTGACCTGTTTAGGGAAATTATGTGAAATGGCAGGATTAAAAAAAAAATACAGTTATTTGTAGTTAATAATTGAAAGGTCAGGTTTTCTTCCCATTCTTTAAGTGAGCTGGAGTGAGCAGTATAGTTGACGTACAGATATTAAAGCCCACATCAAAGGAACATGGTTTGACCTCACTGAGTAGGTGTATGGAAAGAAGATGCTTAACTAGATACACAAGCCCATCTGTAGCATGTGCTTGCCCGAGAGGAGGCCAACTTCTTTTGCCTCTTAGAATTAATTTAATCCCAACCTTAGAGTTTTCTGAAGCCGAGGGCCACCTGTCTTTTGATGCCTTCGCATGGTTGTGCAGTGTATTTGCCTCCTCAGAGAAGCCTGTGCAATGCCCACGGGATGGTAAAGGGAGGAGCGAGAGTGCAGCATCCCTCCTAACGCCGTTAACCATGCCGCGCATCCCGTAGGCCTTTGCAAACAATTTTCCTGAGTATGGCAGTAGGAAAGCAGTTCAGATGTATGTGGTACTTTTTGAACATGTTAGTTTTGTGATGGAGGATAGATAAAACATATCCTCTTTACTCAGACTTCTTTAATAGAGGAAAACCTGAAGTTTGTTTGAAACAAGCGGATGTCCTGAGGTGCGGTGACATCAGGAGTCAGGAACCACCTCATGCTGCTCGTGCACCAGCGGGAGGGAGCGGGCACGTGGGATGCTCTTAAGCAATTCTGTTTGATGCCTTCTCCGTTATGGCACGTTCAAAGTACTGCAAAGCACGCACTGAATTTATAATTCACGCTTACAAATACTGCGGGTGATTTCCTTCCGCTAAATGTCTGCTTCTGCTTTAACAAAGTAAAAATTTTAGACAGGCTCCTAAATTGGCATTGCTTGTCCCCTGCTCTGTGAAGTCAGAGTTGTGTTTGTAAGGGTACAGGGCGATTGGAGGGGAGAGCGTGATTTGCAGAACCTTCTGTTTTCTGTCCTATATAAACTGACCTGTAATTTCAGATCTGTTACGTAGATTTACTCTTTTGTGACCATATCTAAAAATACTAATTTACTTTTGTATGTTAGAAGCATTAATAAAGAAATAGGAATTTCTGCCTTGGGCTGTGAATTAATAAATTGCTTTAAAGAAATATCTGATTCATACAGCCACTATTTTTTTAATCATTCACTTATGTTTATCAATATAAAATATATGAAAAAATCAAAAATCAGAAGTGTGTCTTTTTTCAGGGCTATTGAGTAGTTTATATTTTGCCTTGCTTGCTGCTGACTCATCTCAGCAAATTGAAATTTTACAACTTTTCCACTGTCCCTTCAAGTGGAGGTACAAGTTTACAAACTTGACTATAGTCTGTAGTCTTTCGTTTTGGTTAAAGGCTGTAAGATACCATGCTCTTGAGACATAAAAAAAATTGAACAAGGAGCTTTTTATCAACTATATTAGATCTTAAAAATGGAATTAATTAACATTTTGGCCTCTCCTGTACAAACTAATGTGATTACATCTCACACGTAAATAATTTGAGCTGTTTCGCTCCCTCTTAAAATAAAAGGTGGCTTTCATGAGTCACAGCTTCCATTTTAGTAAATTGTTCATGGGATAGGCAGGCTCAGGAACAACTGGGTTAAACCGAGAGATTATTTGAAAAATCTAGGGCATGTGCTCTCTCTGTTCGCTTGATTAGTTTTCATAATTCATCCTTGTTTCCGCAGCAAAGAGCAGTGTAATACATGCAAACGAGAAGCAGTTTTCTTTATTTCGTCCTCCTTTATCTGTAATTTTGCTGGAGGAAGTTAGTGAAATGGAAGGAAAAGTCATATTGTGTGTGAATGTTGAGAATGAATCTTGGTTTGTTTTGTGAAAATCCATGGGATCTGAGAGGCAGGTGATATTTCGGGCTGTCTGTCTGTGACTCTGCTTCAATTCTTTTCTGTTTGACTACAGGTGCATGAAGAACAGAGGAGATATTCCCGCTTATCAGAGATGATGTGGAGAGACACTTTGTGAGTAACTGATGTGTTTTCTAAAAAGCCCAAAGTGCTAATGTGGGAATTAAATTTATTTATTTATTTATTTATTAACTTAAAATAACTGTGCCATTTACCTGACAGTTTCATTTGGGTCGGGAAAGCTGTGAATATAGAGCGCTTCATGGAAAGCAGAGACAAAGCCGATCGTTGGAATAAAGAGCTGGAAGACCAAGCAATAGGATATGTGTGGTTTCATAAATGATTAACCATGACACCTACGTTTTCTAGCGTGATGAGTCTACCGAAGGCTTTTACTGTTGACTGCTGAATGTGTTCTAGACATCAGTAAGAACCCCTGACACTGGGTGTACAGGTATCCTTCAGCAGGGTTAACTCAGTGCTTATAGAAGCTCTTCTGTCAAGCTTACTGGTGCTACCTGTTCCACATGACAGGTTATTAACGCTTTGTTGTCCTTGTCTGATTTTGATTGGAAGTCTAATATATTTGCCGTAAAGAAGATGGGAATAGCAGCAGTCAACAGAGGCTTTCCTGAAAGTTTTCAGTCCCTGTCTGTTGGAATGCAACAATATTCTGGGAGCATGCAGCTAAACTACGCTCTCAGAGTATTAGAGGAAAGGAAGAACCTCAATGACAGAATATAACTGTACATAAATAAATACTTAAAGGATTTACTTTTGCGGAAACAAGGTCATTTTTTGTGGTCACAGTTAGGTGATGTAATCTCTTATTTGTCAGATGGACTCCATGAATATGCTTCTAGTGCCGTAGACTCATCAGCCAGCTCTTTCTTTTGGGGTGATTAATCTCAGTGTTTCCATTTTTTGCCCAAATTTCCAGTAACGGTTGAGAATTAAAGCAGCATGTTATTTTAGGATTTTCCGCGATAGTCTTTGTACTTTTTTTTTTTTTTTCTTCAAAAGTATAATACAAGTAATGTGGTCTTGAGTGCTTTCTTTTAAACTGTAGGCTTTGATACTCCGGAGCTACTGCTTTGTTCTGATGATAATTATCTAGGAGAATGGTGCCTTTGTGGACAACTTCAGTGCTTTTCTTGGCACTGAACAGCTCAAGTCAGCAGAGCTGCTCGTACCTCAGGCACCTCTACATTTTTTTGCATTTGTAGTATTAATGCTACATCATGAAAATTTTGTTCTTTTTTTAAATTGAAAAATATCCTTTTATTGTAATAGACTAGTAATTGCTTAAACTCCAAGGTAGGAACCACTTTGTGTTCTTTCATGGGATTTGCCTTGTTCGTTACCTAGATCTAAGGAAAAGGGTTTTTAAGTGGTTTTTAGGCTTCCCTCATCCTGGACCCCTTTGCGTATTTTCATGGATATGGTTTTGTGATTTGTAGTTTAGTAACCACTTTAAAAAAAATGTCATTAATGCTTAATTTCCTCATTCTAGGATGAGGTTTGGCATCTGCAAATAGTGGCTGGTAGTCTGTCCTGCTTTCAGTCAAGAGAAAAATCTGCTTCAAGATAATGTTGGCTTGTAGTCATCTTTCCCTTGGCTTCTTCCAGGCTCTGCTTTGCCAGTTCAGGAAGGCTGAGGGATGGTTTCCGTATAACAGTGTCCTGGCCCAGGTGCTGGATTCTTTATAAAGCAGCAGGAGAAGTCCTTGTGCTGATCCAGCTGACTTACCCAGGAGATAGTGTTGATTTGATTTACTCTGTGTCCTTGAGATCACTCTCTTGTGGCCAGAGTCCATGAAGACTTTGCCACAGTTGGCTGAGTAGCCGCAATAATATGGAATAGTATTTAACAATAATATAACTTTTAAGAATAATGATGAATATTTTAAATAAAAATATTATGTTCTGTGATACCTTTTGTGAGTAAGTGGAGTAGTGGATGATGTAATTCCTCGGTCATGGCCCACGTTGTTCTCCTTGTTTTCAGCTCTTGGTCAGGGCTCAAGGGGAGCCGCCTGGGTTAGATCTCGTGGGCAGAGCTTCTGCAGCTCCTCACGCTGCTCTGGTCTGCCCCGAGAGACAGTCATCTTTTGGCAGTCCTACCTCTGGCCCAGTAAGTCAGGTAGGACTTGCTCAGGGGTCTGCTACTTCCACAGGCTCCTTCCTTCATGGATGACACTGTTCTTACAGTGTCCCTCTTCATGTTCTCCAAACGCCGCAGCAGAGATTGAGGTGAGGGGATATAACCAAAGGCTTGGCTTGGTCCAGGTTCTTTTGTTTCAACTTTCTAGGCTGCTTCCCTAGGACAAAGGAGCTTTTTCATAACTAAAAATATTCATCCTTTAAAAAAAAGTTCTTTAAACTCTTGCTGTTCTTTAAATTCTTTCTAGAAGGTATAAGGGTGAAGGAAGGAGGCAGAAGTTGTGTGCCACCTGGCCTGTACAGAAGTTTGATGTGCTTTGGAGAGGTACAGCGTGTTGGACAAGTCCAGTTGTATTTACTTGCCAGTTGAGTGTCACTCTACAGAGCTTGGAAAAATTTGCAGTTGAGAAATAACTTCCTTATTTTTTTAATACAGTGTCTTTGTTACTATCAGCTTAATAAAATTGGAACTTGATTGATTTTTTTTTTTTAAACAAGAAATATAGTTTAGGTATAAATGTTCCAAGTGTCAGTCTACGTACCTTAAAATATTTCCATAGTGATGCCACAAGTTACTGATATTACATATGTTTTTCTCGGAGTGTATTTGGAGATGTCGACTCTATTTTAGTGTGGTAATTTTCAGAAAAGGGTGTTTCAAAAACAGACAACAGTTACTTTGTGGGGCTGGCATTTCATTCATACAGATGGTCGCTGTTAAGGCCCTTTTGGCTGCATAGCAGTTGGCTTTTCACGGTCTTCAGCATATGGCTGGGTCAGGTTGTGCTCTGATGCTTAAGAGAGCGGATAAGGCTTACAGGCAACGACACCCACCGTGAACAGTGTTTCTGGATTTGCCTACATTAAGACTGCTCTGTGTCAGCATTAGTAGCTGCAGTAACGGGTAATATCTGTCCGGCTAGTTTCATTAATCACTGCGAGTTTATTGCAAGGGTGAAAATGGGTAGCATATAATGGCATAGCTGATGAATTGAATAGAGTTTAGTCCTTGTTGCAGGGTGGACCTGCAGGAACTGGTTTCTTTTCCCAGTTCTAAGCGATCATAACCTTGGCTTTAACCTCTGTGCTATAGTATCTCTTTCTGTGAGTGGTATTTATTACAGTTATATAAAGTTTGTAGGATGTATAATGGAAATTGCTGTTTACCTGTTACTGTTGTTTTCATTGTGGTTATTACTGTGCGCTTAGGAATGTGCATGATTTCTGGCTAAAAGTGGAAAAAATGTTTCACCTTTAAATGCTCAATCAGCAAGCTCTAAAAGGCTTAAAATATATCTTGCAACTTAGTCTGTTAAATTAAAAAGTGGCTTTGCTAGTAAAGTGAGAACATAAAATAAACGCTTTTTCATTTAGTAGTATTGACTCCTACAATCATAAACTTCAAAAATATTAATTCCTAAGTATACTGGATAATATTTAACTTAAAATTATGGCAATAAAGTACTTCAACCAAAGCACCAAGATGCGCGCCCCTTCCCTACCGTGATTTTTTTTTTTTCCTGGCAGGCTGAATGAGGGTGCCTTGTTCTACTTGACATCTGCCCGTGTCTGAGTAAGTCGAATTTGTACCACGGTAATAGGTACTTGAGCTGTGCCCTTGGTAATCAGGAGATGAGGGGTGTATGTGACAAGTTGGACACCGAAGGGACACGCTGTATCTAAGCTATTCAGTTTCCTTGTGAATGGACTAATATGTTCCGTCGGCCTTCCCTGATCTTAGTAACCACATAAAGCTTTATGCTCTTAAAATAACTGACAGTCAGCAGCTGGTTTCTTACCAGATTTTTTTTTTTTTCACTGCGAGTGAGGAGAAAGTGGGATCCAAATGTCACGAGTCCTGTTGTCTTCCTGGAGATAATACAGGTTTTTCTTTTACTTGTATTTGCTGGAATGTTTCTGTGGGCTTTTTTTTTTTTTTATGTGCAGTGCTTATCTAATCAAACTGTTGTCAGTGGAGTCTCTTTCCCCAGTGTGGATTTATAAAGTGTAGGTGGTGATGAATGAGCTTTAATAAGCTGAAATTGTAGCCATAGGTGACTTATACTGGAGAAAGGCTTTATGAGGGATGGAAAATGCATGTGAAATGCAAGTCCTTTACAGAACACTGAAGATACGGTAAATCCGTAAGGACTTAAACATTTCTACATCAAAATTGATTAGATGTTTTTGGGCCAATTAATAACCCTCATAATATTTTGATTCCTCTTGCCATAAATACATGAGCGTTTACGTTTGGTTCATTGTGCGAATCCAGGCGTGAAGCAGTTGATGAGCTGACTTACAATTCGAAAGAATATTTCATTTAAAACAATGTTTTGACACACGCATCTCAGCATTGCAAAAATTCTGCTTTCTGCTACTTTACTTTCGGTACAGTGGGTTGGGACTGTCCTCGCACAGTGCCCTGACCTGGTGTCACACGCAGCGCCTTGCGGAAACGGGTGAGTTTCAGGTCCCTGCCCCATTTCTGGGAAAGATGTGATGCCGTGTGGTTTTTTCATCCTTGGAAATTTTCAGGTAATAGCTAATTTTACTGGCAGTAAAGTAAGGACATCAAAGAAGGGAAGGGGGCAAGGGAAACCCTTCTGTGACCTGTAACGCATATTAGGTGCGTGGGACGCGCCAGCCTGGTTCTTCACAGCTTACTGTCCAAAACCTGACATACAGCCTGAAATGGTGAATGTGGCAAGAGGGGCCCCTTCCAATGCAGTCTGGAGAGACATGTCTGTGGGGTCTACTGGATGTGAAGTATTGGTGGAGAAGAGCTGTCTGTCTCTGCTCTTGATGAGGCTGTCGGCTACAAAGCTGTAGCAGATGGGCTGAGGGGTTAGTCTAGACACAGGGGTATAGCTTGGAGGTGGTGTCATCTTCATCAAATCACAGAATGGTTAGAGTTGGAAGGGACCTTAAAGACCATCCAGTGCCACCCCCTGCCCTGGGCAGGACCACCTCCCACCAGCCCAGGTTGCTCCAAGCCCCGTCCAACCTGGCCTTGAACACCTCCAGGGATGGGGCAGCCACAGCTTCTCGGGGCAACCTGCCCCAGGGGATCACTGCCTGCACAGCAAAGAAGTTCTTCCTAAGATCTCATCTAGATTTCCACTCTTCCAGTTTGAAGCCATTCCCCCTCGTCCTATCACTCCATGCCCTTGTCAAAAGTCCCTCCCCAGCTCTCCTGGAGCCCCTTTAGGGACTGGAAGGATGGTTTTGGTGAGGGTGTGCAGAAGGTCTGGCATTCAGCATGATGCAAGCATGCCATCCGGCACGATGGGAAATCGCCGCTGCCCCGGCAGTGTGTGGGTGCTGGGTCTGGCTCCCGTTGCCAGCCCCGGGACCAGGGAGTCGAGGTGTCCTGCTGTAAACGAGCTCCAAATGGGTCGGAGCCCTACTGGGCTGTGTTGGGTTATGCATCCTGGGGAGCACGTTTATGAGAGATTATTTTGAAAGAGTAGCTGATTTGCTTCAGATAAGCTATAGAAATAATGTACAAAGAGAGGAGGGACGTCTGGTGGCGTGTGGCTGACACAAACAAGTGGATCAGAGTTTCAGTAGAAGTGTGCTCCAGCACTGTGTTGTCCTACACATCGCTCAATGAGTGTATAAGCGGAGAGGTCTGTTTTCAAACTTTAGTTATGTAAATCTTTACAGAAAATGCACTCTGTGTTTGCCTTGAAATGTAATGATGACTCTGGTATGGTCAGACTTGTTGCTCTTAGAGTTCAAATTAGGAAGCCCATAACTGCCAAAACACGGATTGACTTGAGAGCCAAGATCCGTCGGGGCACAGATGCCGGTGTATTTAGGCAATGAAATAATCCCCTTTTAGCTCGGGAGCACAGAAGCGCGATTGTGCTCCTGCAAATGCTATGCAGAGGTTGAAATTACGGAATGGTTTTGCGATTATAGGTTTGATTGTGTTAAAGGTTTTTCTAGAGGCTTATTTTGCTGTCTGTACAATGTCTTATTGAAGGGTGCTGTAGCGCTGCCGTGAAACAATTTGCATTGGTGCAGGCATCCTTCTGGACCGTTTTGGGACATGGTTTAGGATGACGAGGGCAAGGCAGGAGATCTTTTGGAGCTTTTAGACTCCGCACATTGGTAGCGCTTCCATTGCCAGCTCGTGTCCTGCATGTTACAGCGTATTTTTCACAAGTCGGATGTTTACATGGCTGTAGCGGTGCTCTGTTGGGTGCTGTACAAGCTAGTTTTGCAGAGGAATGGTTTACATAAAACAAGAATTACTTGCACTAATTTGAAATACGGTTTTGTATGATGGAGTTCAGCGTAGTGGATCCTGTTCTGTTCAACAGTCTCACTTCCTTTTCGGTATATGCGGTTTACCTGAAATTATGCAGCTTGTACGTGGCATTTCAGGAAGTCTGAACTGATGGAGAATGTGCTTACTGCTGAATTTTAACGAATTCCTGTGTGCAATATGAAATGTGATGGTTCCCACCCCCCCCCACACCCCGATTTTAGACTTCGGGCAGTTTCACACAACTTTTTGTTCTTAATGATCTCTTGCTTTTCCTTCACAGAGCTGAAACTGAATAGCTGTGATAACGGTCTGTTTGTTTATCTATTTATGTTTAAACATACTAATGCACACTGTCATAGTGTCTTTTCAATTAAAGACAAAAATCCACAGGGAGTCTTTTTTAAAATGTTTGTCGCATGCCCTCTTTGACACTTGTTCCTAAGCAACCCGGACTCAGCAGATGTTGCATTGGGGTGTTTGCAGCTGCGTCCGAATACCCCTGATGGGAAGGGCTGAGTCTGCTGCTCTCGTGCTGGCAGAGTTCTCGACACTCAACTTGCTTCTCTTGTCATCGTGTTGAGTTGCAGTGGCTTTTGAGCAGTGATAATCAGCTTTTTGTGCTGGGTTTGCAGGCGGCAAAGTGCCACCTTAACAGCCACTGCCTACTCGCCCTTGTAAGGCTTACCTGTGCTGTGCTGGCCTTCAGCTCCTGGTTCACAGCATCCCAGCCTGGTGGGGGTGGGAAGGGCCCTCTGGAGCTCCCCCATCCCACCCCCCGCCAGAGCAGGGGCACCTCCAGCAGTGGCACAGGACGGCGTCCAGGCGGGTTTGGGATGGCCCCAGAGGGGGAGACTCCCCCACCTCTCTGGGCAGCCTCTGCCACTGCTCAGACTGTTCCCATCCCCCTGGCACCCTCCCTTTAAGTATTTATTATTATTGATAAGATCCCCCCCGAAGTCTTCCCTTTTCCAGACTCAAAAGCCCCAAGTCCCTCAGGCTTTCCTCGTAAGAAAGATGTTCCAGCCCCCTCATCATCTCCGTAGCCCTTTGCTGGACCCTCTCCAGCAGTTCCCTGTCCTTCTTGACCCGGGGAGCCCCGAACTGGACACAGTGCTCCAGATGTGGCCTCCCCAGGGCAGAGCAGAGGGGGAGGATGACCTCCCTCCACCTGCTGGCCACGCTCTGCTTGATGCCCCCCAGGATGCCATTGGCCTTCTTGGCCACCAGGGCACATTGCTGGCTCATGGGCATCCTGTTGTCCCCCAGGACTCCCAGGTCCCTTTCCACAGAGCTGTTCTCCAGCAGGTCAGCCCCCAACCCGTACCGGTACATGGCGTTATTCCTCCCCACGTGCAGTACCCTACACTTGCCCTTGTTGAATTTCGTTGGGTTCTTCTCTGCCCAACTCTCCAGTCTCTGGTTCTTGCTGCGGAGGCTGATGGCTAGTCTGCCTTAATGGATACAGCCTTGTGTTATAAGTTAAAAAAGTAAAAATTTAGAAATTGAAGAGACTTATGAACTTTCCTACGAAGCAGATTTCTGATTTTTTACTTCCTCTAGGTGAATGACTGATTCTGTGACCAAGTTTAGATCTTTTACGCTTCTGAATTCAATGATGCTGTGCTTTTACTTAATTCTGTGTGCGTGTGGAAACGCTGTGAAAAGTACAGCTCAGTATCTAGTTTGCTGAAACTCTCCTTAGGTAATGTGCTGTTGTGTTTTGACCTGACAAGCCATGCCCGGGTACAAAGGTACGACAAAACAGCCTTCATCCCAAGTGCTTCTAACTCAGAGTGCCAAAAGAGCGCGGGTGCAGGTGGGGATCTACAGAAAATCAAACCGAGTGACTGAGAAGAAATCGTTGCACTGTATCAGCACTCACCGATGCTGAGCGCTATGTGACATTGCCAACTTGGTGGTTGTTTTGAAGGAGAAATTGTTCCTTTTTTTTTTTTTTTTAAGGCACCTTTGTGCGTAAGGGGTCGCCTGAAAGAAAACACAGAGGTGCTTGTTGGAGGGTTTGCCAAAGGTTGATCTAATTAAGGGGAACAAATGTTGCAAAACCAGCAGAGCTGAGTCCTGAAGGGCATTAGAAAGCAGCTTTTTGTGCTTGATGTTGGGAGAGAAGCAGGAGTATTGGATGCACAGTAATAAATTAACTGTGGCTGAAGGGACAAAGCAGGAAGATGTTTCCAAAGTTGCAAAGGTTTAAGAAATGTGGAGCTTGTCTGAAACAGAGTAATTTAATTTTGTGAGATGGATTTTAGCTGAGTAGGTAACGAGGCAGAAAAGGCCGTGTCTTGAGGATGTTGGAGAAACAGTTCTGGAAAAAATTGTTGTATATTTGACAGTAACTCTTTATACAGGCAGTGTACACTGGTGGAAGATGGCTTTTTCCCAGTTTAACCTAATTGATTTGATGCCATAAATTGATGAAAGTCATTTATCAATTTAACTTCATTTGTTAAACATTCAGACCAGCGAAAGCCTTTATGTTCTTTAGGGGAACAGCACTCTTCATGTTTCCTATATCTTCACTCTCTTGCCAAGGAAAAAGCTCCTGCAAACAAAACTCTCTTTCTTTACTCCCCCCGGCAAACAAATTACCAGTCAGGCAAAATTGCGCATCCCTGATGAGGCAGTAGTGCAGGCAAGAGGAAAAGCATAAACGTAGATCTGTCCAAAGACTTGAAATAGTATATGGGTAGAAAAGAAGAAATGAAAAGATTATTTTGATATAAAGATTGTTGGATTCACCCAAGGCTTTATAATATTAAAATGTCGGAAGACCTAGTTCAGCTTTGGAATCTCATTTTTGTTCTTGATGCTTTGTTGGCAAAGAAAAGAACTTGTGAAGTTCAGTGATTTTTTATTTTTTTCAATACAGAATATTTTCATTGTATGGAATGCTTTGTGGTGACAAAAGTGACTTAATGTTGATTTTCACTGAAAAGTAATTCAGTTCATAGCACATTTTCAGGAAAGATTTTTTTTAATGAAGACAAAAGGAAAAAAATAAGCGCAGCCTTGTGAAGGGAGTGCCTTCATTTTCTCTACAACTATGTTTTAAGTATTGGATACCTGTGATTAGGTTCCTCTGAACCTTTTCTTCTCTAGGTTGAACAGATGAGTAATTAAACAAGAGAACAATTCAATTTTCTCATTTTGTTTACTGTTTGTGCTTCAAACTGGGCCCGAGTCTACTCTCACTTCTGTTCAGACTTTTAGCAGTTGAGGAGCAGCAAAGCTTTGGCGCACTGAAGCTTTGCTCCTTGCATTAAAATGGAACACTGTGATTATATTTCCTCTTAGATGTTCTCCTTGGCTTCATAATGCACGCATGAATTCAAGACAAGTTAATTAGAAATTAGCATCCTAGATTAGATGCTGTCTTTGCAAGCCGAAAGACGACTAATGGCAGTTCGTGGTAGGCAAGGGAGTAGCAGAAATGCAGGCACCGCAGCTGAGTAGCGCAGAGGAGATTCGTGCAGAAAGAGTTTTGCTAGGTTTGGGGAAGATTGGGATAAAGGCTTTTCATCGACACTGGCGCTTTTTATATTGTCATTTTTTGGGGTCCTTTTTTAACTTCAGACTTTTCAGTTGGTGGGATTTATTCTTGACTCGGTTTTCTTTCTGCTGCTGTTGATATAGCCTTGATGTATTTGTGTAGGTAGCACTGCGATGGACTGCACGCAGATACCGTTCTGCCTGAGAACATTTTAGAAAGCGTCTTGTCTGCGTTGTGGCTTTCTGCGATTCATTTCTCTTTCTTCAAACAAAAAGGACTTGTTTTCTTATCAAAGCCAAAAGATGGACCCCGCAGACCTTGGGAAGTTCTTGGCTGTAACCTCATTTGTTCTACCACGTTAAGCACCCGTCGGTGTGGCTGCTCTCGTCTAAAATGACGTATGATGTTTTTATCCCCTTTGGTCAATAGGGGAGTTACTACTCTGTGCTCAGAGGGGAGGTGGCAGCAGTGCTCCCTGACAGGTTGCCTGCAAGGGCCTGAATTCCCGCAGAGGTGCCAGTGGGGATTTCTTCCCCCCCACAGCAGCCTGGAAACCCTTTCTTCCCATCTGGAAAACTGAGGAATTCTGGAAGAGCTAATTAGCAAGTAACTTCAGAAACGAAAGGACACAGTTAGTGAGTTGTAAGCTAATTTCTTCATCAAATAACGCATTATGATTTTCAAACAAAGCAGAAAAAAATCCAGCTTTAGTCTTAATGGTTCTCTCGTCCAAGATTTCTGTGAGTTTTTCTGATTTAGTTGATGCCTTCGCGTCTGCTTTTAGGTATCCAAAGACCAATTTTAGAACAAGGAGGCAATAACAGTTACTTACCAAATCTTTCGGTGTGCTAAAAGCATTCCTGATATGGCTGGAAAGGGATTTCTATCTCAAAATATACTGAAATCGGCCATTCTGTCTTTCTTGATGACACTCTACCTGCTATTTAATCTCTTTGTGCTTATTCTTTTTTAGAAAGAAAAACCACAGATTTAGGGCAAGAGTAGAGATGATCACCTTGTCCCGGAAGAAATTCCAGCAACCTTATTTCAGTGTCTTCCTTTCTTGAAATAAAGTTCTTAAAACATGAAATGTTCCCATATTAACTAACTGAACCTGATTTTGGGAAGCTATGAAATTGTTTACGTTTTTATCTTGTGCTGTACTTTGCAGACTGTAACAGTAGTTTTGTCTCATCCCATTAATTATAATTATGTTGGAGTGACTGGTTTCATTCTTTTAAGGAATGGGATTTGTTGGGTGCTTTTCTGCGCTGCCAGATGAAATACAGCAGCATGAATAAGAGTGTTTCAGTAGGGAAACAGTGTTGGTAGGATTTGCTTTCCCTTGGAGGTGGTTGAAAAATATTCCTGCATCAAATGGCGTCGTTCGTGACTAGCGATTTTTTGTTAATGCCATTTAAGACTTCCACATTCTTCATTTTGATTGTTAATAACATTTAAACCTTTCGTTTAACTAGATTAATATCTTTAAAGAACTGTTTTGAGCGTTCTTAAGAATAAATGCTCAATTATTTCTATTCCAGAGGTTGTATTGACATTAAGCAACCTTATTTTTTAGCAAGTTTAGACTAAAGAAATCTAATAGAGCTGTTCCTGTAGTTTCCTTGACTGATCTTGTGTCCTTTGATCTTGGTCTAAACAGATAATTCATGGGACAACAGTTGAAATCATTGAAGTGATGTTTTGGCAGGAGCTAGATCATTCTTGAAGAAGGATCCAACCCATCAGTGCGCTGCTCTCTGCTTCTGGGGGGATTTTTCACTCGTCGTTTGATCTTGAATTAGAAGCAATAGATTTTCTGCTTTTTTTTGGTTGTTTTTTTTTTTCCTCCCCCAAAACAGGCACACAAGTGCCTTTTGTCCGCTGGATGCATTTATGGTGATTTGAGCATATTCAGTCTCAAGTTTCGCTTTTCAGACTGCTGTATGAGCAAAATTCCTGCATCCTGCTGTCACTCAGCGAATGCATAGAGCCTTTTCGCACTGTTTTGGTCCATCACACTTCTGCTTAGCATGAAGAATGGCTGTTTGATGAATAATGCTGTGAAACTTGAAGAAAAAAAATCATAAAAGCTTTCCTTAGAGCAGAGTTATGATTTATGTGTTCTCTCCCTCTTCAGAAGCTTCCCCTCTCTGGTAATCCCAAGCGGTGCCTCTTTCCTCCAGCCCATTTCCCTCTGGTTATTGTGTGTGTGGTTTTATTTAGCCGTCGCGCCCCGCTCCATCCGTAGCAGAGATGTTGCCTGTATTTTCTCTCCTCTTCATTAAGGCCATGCATTTACATCCTTCGTTCTTAGGCACGTGCACTTGAATATTTTAGAACAAGTACGTTTTCATTTGAAATGGGAACGTTGGCATTTTCATGTAAAGCCATTCAGAAGAGCTAAAGTTAGAAAATAAAGAACTGGAAAAAATCCAGTAGGATTTTTTTTTTTTTTTTTTTAGAGGAGATGACAAGTTTCTTATCTTATTTTGTGGACACTTGTGTTGGTCACATCTGGTCTCGGTATGGTGTCTGTGACAGTGTTTGTGCTTGTTTAGGAGGAAATGATTTCGTAACCTCAGTGGAAGAATTAACCTCTTCAGTAACAAGTTTGTTTCTCCAATAATTTTTTTTTTTAGCTTTCCAAATTACTACTACTTAACCAACCACTCCAAATGACTTGAGGATTAATAAAGTAAAAACTCGCAGCTTTACTGGTGACTTGCATGTAAATAAAGTCTCTGGAGTTTGTTTCAATATTGATTGGGTAAAATTAATGATTTCTTTGTGATGGAGTAGTTGACAAAAAAAGCCAAAGGTGCTTTTGTAGGGCTAGAAATTTATGTGCAGGCTTGATGAACAAATTGGTAGCATTTAACTCTTACATTTATTATTTTTTTTTGCATGGTTCAAAGCAGTAACACGCTCTTGCATATTTAAAAGCTGGTTTTTGGTTTTGGTTCAGGTATGTTTCTGGGTTAATTGCAGTTAAACTCCCTCTGGATCCTCTTCTGGATCCCAACATCTGTCCACGTGAAGCTTTAGTATATTATTTGTAAACCCGTGCCTCTGACACATGAAATGTTTGCAGCTTGATGTGGGTGGCAAATAGGTGTGGATCCAAAATAGTTTATTTTCTCTCTGAAGGAAGTGAGGCCACTGGTTTTAACGGGATGGGTGGGCTTGCAAACTGGAGTCGCTGCTGGGACGGTCTGGCTGGTGTGTGCTATGTTCGATCTGAAAAGACACAGCTCTGCAAATTTCTCCAGCTGGTGACACGTTGCTAGCGGTGTAATGTCACCTCACGCTGATTGTCCTTTTCCCTTTCCTTTTCATATCTCTGTCTTCTGTCACCTGGGTGGACGTGGCTGGGTTGTCACCGTTCTCTTGGTGGCAAGTGGTGGGTGTCGTGTTATGAGAAATCGTTTCCCAGCTCAGTTTAGTGTTTAAGTGCATCAAGTTAAAAAGAGGGGCTTTATCCAAAGCGACTTTATGCTTAGGATGAGGTGCTTTAGAGTCTGATATCTAAAATCAGCTACTCATATAGTGTGTATAGCACTCTCCCTTTGAGGGAGAATGGGATTTCTTGTTCTGCACATGATTAATTTATCTGTTGTGACACTATAGTTAAACTGGGCCTGTCACTTCTGCGCGCAGACTGGCGTACTTATTAAATCAATAATGAACAGAACATTAAAAAACTTAAATAACTCCTGTTGTTTCAAAAATGAATCGTTTTAATAGGCAGTTTAATCTGCCGTAGCTAGCAGCTGATTGTCTAAATAAACGCTTCTGAAATAAAAGTTGTCATCTTGGAAAGCAACAACTCCATCTTAAAATTCGGTATTCCCAGAAAATACTTTTGGTGCTAACTTTCCTCTGCAAACCACGTCCTGCAGTATAGTCAAATGCGGAGGAATTACACTGTTCTTTATTCACAAAGGGAAGGGGAAGAAAACAAAACTTCTCTGTTCGTGCATTTTATTTCGTTTTGCTGATAAGAGGTCATCTCATTTTGAAAAGGGGAGTATGCCTGTCTTTGTGGGTGCTAAATAGGTTGTTGGTAGTGCCTACTTTTTAAAAACAAATGAAAAAAAAACCCCCCAAAACCCCAAACAAACAAACAACTCCCCCAAAACGACTGAAGGATGTGCATAATACTTGTGCTTTCTTTGAAGGGGGAAAAAAACCTGCACACCCGAACACCAAAAAAACTTACATTATAAAATGCAACCAATCCAAAAAACCCCACCTGTATATTGCAATTTTTTTTTAATGTTAGAGGTGCTCCGCATGTGTGTGTTCATGCGTGCAGCTTGGCAGTGCAGTTCTAGGGATTCTGTTGTCTTTGGACACCTGGGATGTGTCTGTGACTGAGGTTTTAGTTCACTTGGCTGCAAAATCAGGTGGATCTTCGAAAATAATTGCACAGCAGTGGAGACTATGCTGGAAAAACAGGATACCCAGTCTTGGCTTGGGTGTTCGCTCTATGGGGAGACCAGTAGGTTTTGCATCTTAAACTGATTTGTTTTAATTAGCTGCACTTCAAGCTTGCTAATGTTAAGGGTATCTTGGAGGAATGAGAAGGGCTGGGTTACCGGCGTTACTGTCCTGCCCTGGACAGGGGGAGTTGAAGAAACTTCTTAGTTTCCACGTGCTCTTCGGATGCTCTTCATCACTGCAGTGCCGGTGATGGCTGTTAAATGAAACAACTCGGTTTCTCAGACAGTATGTTCTTCTACAGCCTGCAGACTGCCAGCCCCATAAATAGATACACTCCGGAATCTGAAATCCAGGTATCAGTATGATTCCTGCAGGTTATAGTAAATTTAACAACTGAAAACAGCAGTGCGCAGTTAAAATGCAGAAGTATGTCACAGAAGACTTTCACCTATAGCTACTACTATTCTGCCTCGTTACGATATTGTAGGTATATTTATGCCTGACCTTCCCGTGACATTTCTGAAACCCGAGCAACTTGCTAATCTCCTTCCATCTTCCCGAGCTATGTTATCACATCCAGCTCCATCACGGTGGATTCCAAACGTCTGCAGCCTGCAACTACCCTGGTCCACCTTCCAGCCGTCTGCTTTCATTCTTCTGCTCCGGCTCGACTGTTTTGGCTGCCTGAATCAGAGCTGACAGCCAGGTGGGTGGAGGTGTAGCAGCCAAAGGTCTGGAAAGAAACTTAATTTGAAGTGAATATTTTAAATCTTCAGACGCTCTCAATTTACTTCTGTTGTCCCGAAGAGCACGGAGGTCATGTATCAACAAGTCAGCAAGTTCCTCAGGAGCTCAGCTGGACGGGGATGGCAGAGCTGTGTTAGCAGTTGCTTACATGTGGATGGACGTGACTTGAGTGAGTCAGAGCGACGCGGGAGGAGAGCAGAACGCGGGTACCCAGGCAGAGGAGCTTGCGGGCTCCGCAGAGCTCGTCCCTCCAGCCCTGGCAGTGGCTGGCTTCCTCTTCGTGCTCACAGCAAGGTCTTCTCCTCTCTTGCTCTGTCTCCCCAGTAATTAGAGGCCCCACGTGACTGCGTTCAGTTCTGTTTGCAGATAATTAGAGCTGAGCCCGTATAGGAAAAGACGGAGTAGTCTGTCTGGGGTTTTGCTCGGGGGGCTTTGCCGGGATGTCGCGGGTCTGTCATTGTAAGCTAGAAATCCTCTTCCTTGCTGCTGGTCTGTGGGGGGGACAGGGGCTGATGAGGGGTCGTTATGTGATGCGCGCTGCCTTCCTCTCGTTGCACTCGCCATCCCTCCGCTCTGCGTGCTGTAGGAGTCACGAGGAGCGTTGTTTAAGAACAGGACTGGCCTTGTTCTCTGCACAGTTAACGTGCTGGGTTGTAAGACTATTTACAATGCAGAACTTGGGAGCAAAGGGTGGGAGAGGGAGCGTAAATGAACTGAATCACAGTACTGGAATTTGCTGTTTAAAAAGAATTTATTATGTGCGTTCAAGCTACGGCTCGATAATTTTACTTAAATTTTACTTTTGCCCTTTGGATTCTGCATGCTTTCATCAGGTTACAGCAATGAAGTAAAAGCTTTGTCACCCTGTGCCTTGTACGTTGTTGTAGGGTGTTGACAAAAGATGATCATAAATAGCCTGCTTATCTGCAAATACTAGATTTAGTTATTTTACATTGAGGTGCTTGATAAGAGGGCTAAGAATTCTGAACAGCTTCTTAACTGTTTACTGAATGTAATTATTTAACAGCCCTAGTAGTCCTCAAAGAGATCTTTTCTTTTTAATAAATCAGTATTTTGTGCTTAAATTGAGTATTGCCGTTGTTCACACCCCCCACCCCAATCCCTGAAAGCGCATTTCTGGACTCAGCAGAATTTAGTCATGTTTAAAAAAAAAAAAAAAAATTTCTCCCCAGCAGCTGCATGTTGTGCAGCAAGGTGTTGGGAGTTTGGTTATGTTTCTACTTCAGTGAAAGAATCAAACAGAAAAAGGTATGTTTGTGCATGTTGCTGCTTGATTCAGGTTATGAGCCAGAACAGAAGTTTGCAGAAATTTGATGAGAAGCGCTGAAGAACAAACACACTCTCCTGTAATAATGTGTATGTAAAACTCCTGTGGTCCAGTCGTTGCTGTAACTGGTGGTTTCCCTGCATAGCTTTATTATTCACTGGACAGTTTTTATTTCAGTGATTACAGAGACTCTTGTGGCCGGTGTTCATCTTACCCCGCGCTACCAACTGCGGCTCGCTCCAAGTTCAGTGCAGACCCTATGGAATAAATATCTGGGTTATTGCCCTGCCTTCCTCCTTCCCTCATCTGCCTGCTGCGTCCTCCGCTCTTGGATTCGGAGTAGCGGATGGCGGGCTCAGAGATTTCCCCACTGCCCCCAGAATTAATCTGGCCGCCTTTTCATGTTTCCGGTATATGCTATTCAAACGCCTCGAAAGCTTCGGCTTTCAAGGATTTTAGTGTCATGGAAGTACCGGGTTCATTTGAGATTGCCTTTGAAGGGCTAGACACCGGTGCTGCCTTCAGTTTAAGGTTTGAAATTTAGAATTGGTGTTGCCAGCGAGTGAAGAAAGGCTTTGCTAAACTGCAAAGATCTATTCCGTGGCAGTTATAAATGTCGGTAAATACACGGGGCAGGCAGGAACATTTCAGGCGTGACTGATGTCAGTGCTTCACTTTTTTTTAATTATTTTAAAAATTTGATTATTTAACGCTTCATTATGTGGGATTATAGCATTGCATTTTCCAGGCAACGCTTTGTGCAATATGCAGGGAGGCTTTGTTCAGGCGGCCGCGGTCACGTTACGCCTGGTCTGAGTTACTGTCATGATTCTTCTGAAGTAGTATTGTGCCACTTTGGTGTGATATTAGTTAATGCTGAAGTTTTTGGAAAATCTTTCAGGCAAATAAGTGGTGTTGCAGCGTGACTTCTGGTGGTGGTTGTGATGAAAGTAATGTTTGATATTTCTCATGATGTATGTATACCTTTCTGCATATTATCATTCTGCCTTGTGTGGGCAAAATGGTAATTACAGCAGCTCCAGAAACCAAACTGCTGAACTTAAGAATGAGTAAAAATGCGTAATTGTAAGAACATGTTAGAGCAAAGCTTTGCTTAACCGAAGTTTTGCTTTGTTTAGGGATCCAGAAAATGATTATACAATGGGACACATACTGCAAAAAGCTGAATATATATATATGTATGTAGCTGAAAGAATAAGCAAAGGCTTAAGGGAAAGCACAATGAGCAAGTGGAGGTGCTTGTAGATGTCCTTGTGTTTCAGCTGTGTCATTTATGTTGGTTTTGCTACTTGTACATAAAGTCCCTGAGCGTGGTCTTGGGTTTGTCTGATACCTACACCGAACTTCTTAATTACACTTTAAACATGGAATTAAACTTGCGTAATTCAAGGTTAGAGTGGAAGCCAGAAATATCTAATTTGTGGGTCAAAGATTGTCCAAGGTTGGAGAATCGCTAGATGTTTGTCTTGTGAGGAACAGTGCAGCATCACAGTTGACACACTTGGAGTCAGTGTACACTTAATCTATTAATGTTCTTTGATACCTAATTCTATGCCTCCTTTCTTCCTTCACTGAAGATGCACTGCTTTTTCTGCTTGAGGAATTGTCATCATTGGGGCGCCTACAATTGTTCAGCCTGGAGAAGAGAAGGCTCTGGGGAGACCTTATTATGGCCTTCTAGAATTTGAAGGGCGCCTACAAGAAAGTTGGAGAAGGACTTTTTACAAGGGCATGTAGTGATAGGACGAGGGGAAATGGCTTCAAAATGGGAGGGGAGATTGAGATGAGATGTTAGGAAGAAGTTCTTCCCTGTGCGGGTGGTGATCCCCTGGGGCAGGTTGCCCGGAGAAGCTGTGGCTGCCCCATCCCTGGAGGTGTTCAAGGCCAGGTTGGACGGGGCTTGGAGCAACCTGGGCTGGTGGGAGGTGTCCCTGCCCAGGGCAGGGGGTGGCACTGGATGGGCTTCAAGGTCCCTTCCAACCCAAACCGTTCTATGAATTTATGAAAATGAGTATTTGTCTTGTAGAGCAGTTCTTATGAATACCAGAAGGTGGCAGAACTGATTTTCCTAAAAGTGTTCTGATTGTGAGAAATGCAGAGGATGTTATTAAGCTGATTTTAATGCTGGTGATCAAATTTTGTCTAAGGAAAGTTGGATCAGTTTAGCCCTTAATATTTGAGAGCTGTTTAAAGGTATCCTCATTCTGCTCTTTTTCAATGTGTGAAAACTCTGGTGGGATTGATGCTGGCTTTTATATCGAAAGGTTTTGAAGTTGCAAGTAGTTTAACTGAAGCACTGGGTGGAAAGAAGGGGTTGTCCATCAGACGTGCAGAGGAATTCTGTCCTGAGCTGTTCTACAGAATCCCGTTTCCCCATGAACACATTTGTTTAGATATTTTGCTTTACCAGTTTGCAAAATGGGACCAATTCCTGCCTGTTTTAAGCTCTTCAGGTTATCTGGTGCTGTGCAAGAATAAATGATTGATACGGTAATTTACAAATTATAGATTTATTCTGTAGCAACTCTAATCATGTGCAGATTTATAGGTGTACCAACGTAAAGTGTTAGAAGCGGTGACTGAAAAGAGTGTGAAAAAAAGACGAATAAGACTTTAAATGAAAATCTGTTTTCAGCATAATATTTCCTGCTGGGAAACTGGAAACTTTGTGCAGGGTTGCCATGCGTTGAATGACAAGTTGATGTAATAAGGCATTAGATATTATCTCATGTGATGGCTTTCGTTATTAGAGGAGCCTACCTCTGGCGCGGTCATTCCTGTGGTGTGGGTCAAAAAGTACTTAAAGATACCTTAAAAATAGGTATTGTTGCCATTTGGAGATCCAGGGGGCCTTATTCCTAGAGCGAATGTTTTGGGCATAATCGGTGAGGTTTTGGTAGTGGGGGTGTTGGTGCAGCGCTGCCCTGAGCGGGCTGAGGCTGTGACTGCCCTGTACCAGACACGCCTGGGCTTGATTTTGCATTACCCCCCCTCCTTTTTTTTTGTCTGAATAGTTAAATTAATTGATGTAGGACAAAACCAAAAGTGTTGAAGTATGGAGATCTATGGGATTTTCTTCTTTCCTCCAGCTCCCCCTGGCAGGCAGACACCGGAATTACAGCGGGTTTAGTTGGAACTATTTCGGAGAAAGGCCCAACTCAAAGGTACCACAGTTGTTTGGTGCTCTCTGTGTATGCATCAAAGAGATTTTTCAGCTGTAGAAAAGCAGATGACTGCAGCTGCAGAAGGTGCCGAAATACACATATTTCTTGCTTTAGCTGACTTATGTACAGTTTTTTTTGTTCATCACAGCTGCGCAATGCCATTTCACCCCAAGGACCTCATGGTCATCTATTGGTTTTTTTTATCATTGTTTTTTCTGTATAACTTGTCTCTCCCGAGCCTGCTGTGATTTGCTAGAGCAGCACAGATGAGACCGATGTGACTGTTTTGCACAGAAAACTGCTTTTGGGGGCTGTCACCTGGGCTGAGCCCTTCCACCCACCTCTGGGCAGTACCCTCCTTCTCAGAGCGTTGCTGATTATTTGGAGGGTTTTTTTTCAGTTCTGTATTTCTGAAGGATGCTTCGCCAGCGCAGTGTGATGTAGTCATGCATACAACGCTATAAAGATGTAGAAAACTGCCTCGAGCACGCGGTAGCGCTGGTCAGATGGCTCGGCAGCGGGAGCTGAAAGCCCTGAACTTCAGTTTTCAGTAGGAGACAGGTGTTTGAAGTTTTACGAGATAAAAGTTTTTAATCAAGAGATTTTATTTGGCTTAAATATTTCGTAGTTTTTAAAAATCCAAATGACATTCACGTTCTTCTGCGGGCCCTTCTAAAAACAGCTTGTGCTTAGACTTTTCACGCTGCATACAGTTATTTTATGCAAGGCGGTCTGTCCTGATTTGATCCTAAATTATCCGGGTAGTTATGTTGTCGCTAAATAGGGATGTTGTAACTGCAAAGTTGTTCCAGTCTGCTGAGTGAGTGTCTTAAAACTGTCACTTTAAAGCTGCTTCTGGAAATGAATTCATAGCTTGTACGTTTGCCCACCATAACAAACTTGAATGAAATAACTTGTATCTTTTGAAGCTTTGCCTAGGAAGCGTACAGTTGTCTTTACATTTGTATTATCAAAGATGCTAGAGAAGAAAGCGGTTTGTAATTTTCTTTCTGTAATTTAGTTATTACGCAGGAATTTTGCATTTGGCGAATTAGAATATAAAGGTGTTATCTCAGAGAAATTGAACCACTTAATATGAATTTTTCTGATAATCCTTTTTTTATCCTCTGGAAAAATCTAAATGTAAGCAAGGTATACACTTTGAAAGCCTTGTGTATTTTTTTTTTTTTAATGTTAATAGCCACTAAGATTGTGGTAATTCTGTGGCATGACCATACTCATTGATTGCCCACCCCCCTTACACCCCATTCAGCTCAATGATAAAGGCTGTACCTTTTGGGCCCTTTGTACAACAACACTCAACAGTGGGAATTTACAGAAAACCTGTCTGCTAGAGAAGATGATGAGATAACCTTCTGAAGAGGTAGTATCCAGCTCTGCGGAATCTTGCAGTGTAGGCTGTCCCCTGCTCTCAGGGTGTACAGACGGTTACCGGTACCGCCGCGGTGTAAATCTCCCTCGAGCTGCAAACACACGTCTTCGGTGTCTTTGCTCCTGCCCCCCTCCCAAGTGAAAGAACCTGTGAAAACTACCTGTTTTTGTCAATTTTCACTGCTGTTGGGAATGGAAGAGCATCAAAACAAGAGATCTGGTTCCTCGATTTGGCTTTCCTTTTGGGAACAGTTAGTGTGGGGGTTACCACCGCCGTGGCTCGCTGCAGGCGGGAAGAGCCTGAGCAGTCCACCCAGGGAGTTCCCTCCCCTTGTCTTTTGGGAAGGAGTCTTTGGACTCTGCCTACCTGTGTCAGACGGGAGGAGTTCATTCCTGAGTGCCTCAATCTCTCAGGCAAAACAACCTGAAGAAATTTTAAACATGGGGGTTTAGCACAATACTCCCTTTGTCCCGCGTGGCCCGTTCAGCTGTTCCAGCTTTGGTACTAATTCCGCCTGTTCTCATGGCATTTCATTGGGACGGTCTGTGGACTTGAAACTCCTTATCTCGCGCAGAGATTTGTACGTTTCTTTTTTTTTTTTACTGAATGGGGGAATTGCTAAAGTTAGCGATAAATTTGAAACTGCACTTTTTGCTACGTAATCTTTTCTCATGCCTTTGTGTGTGAAGGCAAGCTGAGCTTTAAGTTCAAGTTGCTATTTCATAAAAATTCCTATCTAACATGCCGAAGACGAGGTGATAGCAAATATTAAAGTTGATTGAATCTATTGCGGTATCATGGGTTTTGTGACTCCTTCAAGGAATCCAGCCAGCAGCGGCGAGACGGCTGTGCGCAGCGTGGTGCCGTAGCTCCAAGTCTTCTCCTGGAAGAGGCGTTCCGGCTGATGGTTGGCTCCCAGGTTGCACGCAGAGATTTCCGACAACCTGGACTTGGAGCATCAGCACCTTTCTCGAAGCCTTTTCAATCTCGTTCTCTGTCAGTCTTCCCCACGGGACTCTGACCTTCACATCAAGGCATCAGACTGCCCGCGTTGGAAATTTTGTGGATTGCGGGTTAGCAGACTGGATCCGTCAGAGGTGACAAAGCAGTGGGAATTCCTGCCCTCGGAAAAAGTTGATCTTTTTGACTTCTAAAGAAATTGAGGCATTACAGAAACGCAGGGGAGGAGCAGTGATGGATGTGCTTTGTTCTTGCCTCCCCATGGCTGCTTTCGCATAGGTGTGTGGAACCGCAAAAACCCACTCCGGTGGGTAAAGACAATAGGGTTTAGGGAATGGAAAATGACTATCAGATTCCTTGTGAATAACGGAAGAATGAAAGAAAAAGCCTACAAACTTCTATTTTAAGAATATTTTCAAAATACTTTAATCGACACATGACTAATGTCCTTTGCAGTTTGCTGTCTGTGGCGCAGGAAATACTGAAGTTGTTAGTGGCTGGCGCTCAATCTTCGCCTCCTTTTAATTACTAAATTGTTTAATATATTTGCATCATGTGAGTCAGATGCATAAATGTGTTTAGGCATACTTTACTAAAATAAATTGTGCAGCCAACAGACCATAACAGCTGTGGAGAAGTTGTTTAGAAATAAATTCTTTGTAGTTCACAGTTTGACCTAATAAAAATAACTGTTGCTTCAGACCAATTATTTTCAGCAGGGTCAGTCTGGCTGCTGTGACTGTGCATTCGGATTTCTGCGGTGATTTATTAAATGTAATCACCTGGGGAAGATGAGCACAGTTCTCTGAATAAATCGGTGTTAATTCAAAAGCATTTCTTCTTAGTATGTTGTCAGCAGAGTACATGGGCTTAGATCAAAAGTTGGAAACCTTCATTAAGTCACTTTGGTTTTACCTCCTACTAAGTGTTTTAAGACCTTATTTTACCTAGTGCTTTTTATGTAGGAGTAGTTTGCCCAATGAAAGCTGAATTTTTACTTTTTTTCCATATTATAACCTGTGGCTTGTCATTAACAGTGCGTCTTGACTCTTGGAAGTGATTTCTTGCTAGAAATCTTGCTGCAATTTTAGAGCAAAGCCCTCTTGAAGAATACAGACAAGAAGATGGAGGGCATCCCTAAGTGGCGTAAGACTACTTTCAGTCAGAAACACACGCTTAAGAATAGATTTGAGATAGTTGAGACAAGTTACAAAATATATCTGAATCTGAATTTAATATTTTAAGAAATTTACCCTTCTAAATATTAAAATTGTGAATACTACAGGGGTTAGGTTTGTTCATTTCTTGTGTCCCCCCCTTTTCCTGCAAATTTTTGGAAGCTGACTTAAGATTTAACCTAATTTATGTTTTTTAAATTATTTTTAAAATACCAGATTGGGACCTGATAGGAAACGGCGTGGGATTTTTTTTTTAACTGGTTGCTATTGCTGAATAATTTCAGAAATTTCATACTTAGACTATCAAGATATTTTTCTCCTTAATAAATGATGCTTGTAAGGACCTGGCTTGTGGGTTTTTGAAGAATGTATGTAATGGAGAAACTCATTACTCAACATGATTGCTTCTCAGTCAGCCAGCTGCTGCCACCTCTTTGCTTTGTTGAAGAACATACATTTTGGTAGTCTGAAAAATCATGGGAAAAGCCAAATCTTTCCTCATGGTTGTGTCTGGGAGGGAAGGGGAAGTGGCTGTGTCAGATGCAGATAATATATTGGTCATATATATATATTTAAAAAAGAAGTGTGTGTGTGTGTATCTATATAGTACATATATATATAGTGTGTATATATACACACATGTGCTGTATATAAAGACACATACATATATATAGTATGCATATGTACATTAATGTATAAAATAATTTTCACTGAAATGATGCATCCTAAAATGTTACTGCAGCAATTTCCTCATTTATACAGGGGAAGAAAACGCTGAGTGGGTGGATGTCAAACTGCAGTGCTTCTTGTTAAACATGTGGTACATGGCCTGGCTGCTTAACTTAATATTTAAAGATTTGGGGATTTATTATTTTTTTTTCCTGATTTAGAAATGGCCCTACACGTATTGCTATAGAGACGGGAACCTGTACTGCTTACAGCGTTTTGACAGCAGGAGGGGTTGGCTACAAACCTATTTTCTCACTGTTCTTTCCAATTTATGGTTATTTCTTGTTCCTCAAGCAGTCAGCCCAATTTAAAAAAATTAAATATATTTGATAGTACCTATTTTGTAAGCATCTCTGTTCCATTTATCAGGCCGGGTGCATCTTGATGTCTACAGTGCAATTGCTTCCAAAAGATGCTGTAACTTATATCTGGTGCTTGAGGGCTTTTTTTTTTTTTTGCCCCTCAGTTATAAAAAAAATTTCTTTGAGGCAGCATAGCGGATAGTAAGATGAAGTACGTGTGTAATTCTCAGAACTGGCTTCAGCTATTTTAAAGCTTATTTCTTAATTTACTTAAAATTAATTGAAAGGCTGTTTTTTTGTAAGATAGATCTTTGAGGTTTCTCGAAAAGTTGTAGTTTCAATAACAATATTTCCCTGATTCCACCCCCCCACCCCCCTTCAGTATTTGGGGCACGTTACAGTGTCCCTGTGCGGGGCCGGCAAACATTCCTGCAGTGGTTTCCTTCGGATTCCTCTTCGGGCAGAGATGGGCTTTCCCTTCATGTGGATTTTGGCATGAATATGTTCACGATATGTGATCAAAGAAATTGTATTAATTAACTGACTTGTATATAAACCAGCACTGTCAACACTGTCGTTTAATTCTTCTCTTCCAGTAGTTGGGACAACTGCAGTTTAGTAGATTGAAGAGCCAGAGACAGAGGGATGAGAAGCATCCGTGTGCTGGGGGAAGAGGTGACTCAGGAAGCCAGTTAAACTCTCAGCCTCTCCATTTTTAGGGAGAGAAACGTTAACGCATCCTTATTTGCTCCTATTTGGTTTCTAAACTTGTGCCTTTACAGCCATATGCAAAATGCTGAAACGATTTGATGTTGAAATGATTATTGCCTCTTGGCTCCATGGCTTTGTGGATATTTTACTGGATTTGGGGGGTTGTGATTTCTGTTCTTGTGTGTGAAAACGGTCTCACACCGTGGGACGCGTGGGCTCAGCGGGTGGGCAGCTGTCGGATGTGCTGACGGTCAGAGCAATCCGTTCCAGCACGGAACTGAGCTTCTGCCTTTAGTTTGGAGCCGCTTTGCTCCTGCTAATACCATAAACCAGAGGTTTTATAGTGTAATAACTTATATCCATTTAAAAATGGAAATACGGCTTTGTGTCAGTGAATTTTTAGAATGTAGGTGTTGAGGAAAAGAATCTCAGAAGTCTGAAGATGTTCACTGGTACCAACACCACCATTTTAACCTATTTTCCATGTCGTTGAGCCTGGCATCTTTTCTTACACAAACAAACACTTTATCAGTAGGAAATAGCCTAATGTTAGAAAACAGTATTTGTGCCGCAGCTATTTAGTCCCATCTGCCGACATCTCTAGGTGAAAATGGGAGATGTACATCACATTCTCTCTAATTTGGAACGTTTTTCTTTCGGGAAGGCTGAGGGACGCCTGGGGTTCTGGAAATGCCAAACACTTTTCGGGTCAGGCTAGAAAGGGTTCCAAGACTTGAGAAAGTTTCCATATAACTTAACCCTATTTTCACCTCATGCTTTCGGTTCCTCTGCTGCTCAGTAGATGAATAAAAGGAGGGAGGTAAGCAGCTTGCTGAAGCGGAACAGCAAATATTTTAACTGTGGCAAATCACTAGACTGAGTGCATATTTTTCAGTTTTGTTTTTAACAGTTTAAGGGCTGAAAAAAGAAGTTAAACTCAATTTGTGCAAACTGATGGAAAATCCAGCAGCATGCAGAAGTTAACTTTTTGTCTGCTTAGTTTTCCTACAAAAAATTTTGTGGCATTTCAAGGCTAAGAAGAAGTATTTGCAGATCAGTATGTTTTTATGTTGCCACTGGGCTCTGATACATCTTTCTGCTTCTGACTTTCCCTTCTTTGAACGACCCTGAGGGGAAGTCCTGTGGGAGATGCAGAGATGGTTTAAAAGTTTTGTTGGGAGGATACATGCCTGGTGTGGTTTGAGAAACCCATAACAATTTATTGTCCTTTAGACAATTATTCTCTCACCCGATGACCCCTTACCATTTGGGAAGGGGAATCGGGGAAAAACAAGGAAACACGACAGCTGAAATATAAATAGATTTAATAGAATAAGACTAGATAATTAACATGAATAATGCTAAAGAGCCAGTATTGATCCCAATACCAGTATAAAATACCCAAGGACTATCCCCAGCCCCTTCCATCGGTAGGAGCCGTGCGCTCCCCGCAGTGACAGCCCATGTGGGACACTGCCAGCGCTGCGGCTTCGGGAGGAAGGGACGGGCTCAGGGCTGCGGCACCGGGGCGAGGAGTTCTCGGGATGGCAGCCGTCACGGGAGAGAGAGGACTCCTCAGCAAACTTTCTCATTTCTATGGAATGTGCCGTTCATGGCACACCATCGCTGGCTGTGAAGTAAATATTTTCACAAATTTGGACACTGGAGTCCTCTAAAAGTGCAGTTTTCCCAAGTGTTCATGTGGGGACGAGGGGCAAAGCAATGTGAGGCGAGAACAGAAAATGGAATGTATTCAGTGGGTGCAATGCACTCCCAGAGACCAGGTTATTTCCCCATATTTTTTAAATGTGTAAGCAAACTGTTATTTTGAAGTCTTAATTAAAATAACAGAATAACATACTGTGATTTTCTTTTGTCTTAGGAATAGTTTATGTAAAGCGTAGAATACATTTAGGTAATCTTTTCTCTGGAAACATGCAACTGATTCGTGACTGTCAGGAAGAAAACAGTATTTGATTTCTTTTTTTTTCCTCCTTATGAGCAGGTAGGTGTGATTCATTTCTCACGTGGTTCTTCTACAAGTGAAAAGCTTTCACCTATTTTTAGAGTACCTGGCACTGCCGCTTCCTTCAATTCCCGGGTTTGTAGATCGGCTGTTGGATGGAGTAGTGTGTGCTGGCCATCAGGAGGAGATGAAGTTGGGCAGGGCTTGGGATTCATACCCTATAAAAACTAAGTTTACTGCCACTGGGTTTTCTGTAAAGGTTGTAATTAGGTTGCTTGTAAATGAAATGAAAAATAATTGGCAATAGAAGCACCCAAAGGCGAGTAGGTATTTGAGCGCTACCACTGCCCTCTGTTCTGGAGGATGTCGTTGGGGTCAGAAGTGGGCAGTGACTCTGCTTTTTGGGCGTGTGTTGATTGACTTAATTGCCTGTCAGCTCTCAGGACTGACTGGGTGGCTCGAGTAGGCTTTTGTTTTACTGGGTGAAAGGGTATTTCCAGAGTTACTTTTGAAAAAGTGGCCCGCTGATTGTCCTTAGCCTCATTCTTTTATGGTAGTAACGCTGCTGTTAATAAATGAAAGGTGTCATCGGCTCCATGGGGTTGGCAGGACAGGGAGATGCAGACTTTAAAAGCAGTGAGTTGCATCGGTGTGCTCAGCGTGGGGAAGGGACCAACAGCATTTGCTTCTTGTATTTTAAGACAGTTTCTGTACCTAACGTCTCTTCCAACTTAACTTTTAGGCCTTGAGGACATGAGAGGACATGATCTAGTACTCCAGTGCTGTGTGTATATGTGAGACCGCACGGAATATTTACAGTGTGTGCAGGCAAGCGTGGCTGTTGGCGTGTAAATGCATAAAATCTTCTACTAAAAGTAAGACTTCTTCATGCTAAAAGTGCGTATTTGCTCTCTGCAGGGCTAGTGTTTCTTAATATTTATAGCGTATAACCACTGTTGACCTACACAGCGAGTGTCTGTTCAGCATTCAAGTAGTTGCTGTGAAATTTGTTGCCTGCATTAATGCTGCTCATCTGTAATTTAGAACTTTTTCTAAGAGGTAGGAGAGAGCTCCTCAATTGTTTGTCAGATAGGTGCATCTGGTTTTGAATTAGTCCTCGGCTGTGATCATCCTGGGTTATTTTAGTTCCTCGCCTGTGGTTATGGTAACAGCTTCAAATGCCCCAAACTATTTTTGGCCAACATTTTCAATAATAATGATCAGAAGCAGCCATTATTCCCTGGTGATTTAATCCCCAAAATAAACTTCACAAAGTAGGTTTCACTGTGACAAAGAACCTATCAGAGTGTTATTAAATGTTATTAAAACGCTTAAATTTATGGAAATTCTGCTCCTGGTTCTATTCTTCATTGCTGAGTAGCGTGACAGGGTGTTGGCTTTTTTTGGTGATAGTATTAAGCTGTCCTGATGAACGGAAAAATTGTCATGCTGTGCTAAGACATCCTAAGATCCTGAAATCTGTAGAAGAAATACCTTAAATGGTGTTGTTCTGGTAATACATTAAAAGTGACTTTTTTTTTTTTAATTTTGCTTTTTCTTGTAAGGGAGTCAATTTAGTCGAAGCTCTGCCGCCTTTTTCCCTGGAAGCCCGCTCTGCTTATGCACAATCTGCTATTAAATTCTCCGTTCCCTTTTTAATAGCTCACCTCCCGAGCTCCCTGCTGGCGGCAGCCGCGGGAGGTCACCGGGCAGAGCCCAGCGCATGCCGAGTGGTCCCCGATGGCCACCTGCATGGCCGGCTGCTTCGCAGGTCTACGGGCAAGCTGCGAGCTGCTGGAGGAGAGGGGGGGCGTTCGGAATTAGATTGTTGATAGCGTCCCTGCAAGGACTGCTATTAACAGCCCGCTCCTCTCTGCTGCTCTGCTGCAGAAGGCAGAGTGGTATTTGTGTTCCCATAGCATGTTGTAAAATGCATGAGCTTTTTGCTCGTCCTCCTTGGAAATGAGAATAGGAAAATGAGAGCATCCTGAAACAGAAGCCTATTAGAAGAGCATGCAGAAACCTGCAGCGATTTATGCTTTATTTTGTCTTCCTAGCTATGGATTAGAAGGACTGATTTTTGCAATGGGCTTTTTCCATAATGGCATTCTTGTATTGTTTGGTCAGAGCTTGCACAGGAGGAAAACAGGCTGCTGAATTTAGTCACTGATCTCTATTAGCCGTGGCCTAAGGCTATGCTGAGATTTATATCCCATTTGTATTGTTGCAGCTCAAAAGAAGAATGTTCAGAGGATGACAAGTGTATTCTGAGTAGGTATGTTGTTTCATTTTCATATGAAACCCTTCTTTTTTTTTTTTTCTGCTTTCATTGGTCAGAAATGAGGTTAATAGGAAGAGAATGTAGTACAGTGCTGCAGTCTCCCTGTTAAGGTAGAACAATAGCATCAGAAACAGTTCTTTAAAAATTAGCTGCTTTCATTAAATAAAGCTGCATTGTGCTGGTGTGCACAGTGCAGTCTTTCTTTTTTCTTTTTTTCTTTTTTTTTTTTTTTTTTTTTTGTTAAACATATACTGCAGTCAGCGCTTCCCTAACGAGGTGGCACTATTGTTGAGTTAGAAGGATAGAATCATCATATGGCTTTAGGGGACAGCAGGATTTAAAAGGAGAGATGCCTTCCAGCCCTGTTTTACAGATTGGAAGCATCGGTTTAAGGGCATTGGCAGAAGCATTTCCTTGTTCTGAGCAGCAGCCACTGCTGTGTCAGTAGTGTGTGGAATGGAAGTCCTAGTTGGTAGTCTGTTATGGAAACGCTGTTTACTGTTATTGTAGTACCGTGGTGACAACATGCCATTGAAATGGAAAACGAGCTCTCCTGCTATCTGGAAATTCCCAGTTCCTGTGCTTAAAACATCCAGGTCATCGCCACTTTCTCCAGCATACATGTAAGTGAGAGAAATGAGGATAATAAGGTGGGATTGCTTTTGTGAGACTACCCTGTGGCAAAATATCCTGTTATATATTAAATGACATTGGCACGCGGAATTTTACCTTGTTTTCTATGTAGACCCCCCCAGATTTTATCCTGGATGTTTCATGATGGATGTTGTGTCGAGTCTTTCCCTCTTTGTTGAAACGTAGAGCAATTGTGCAGATTAAGCCATATTTATAATAATATCGTGTATGTTCGTTTGAAAAGTTCGTGTTGCTGTTAATGTGTAGCGCGGATGTTGAATTGACAAGTTAAGCTTTGAGGCAGGCTTTCTTTGTAGCGTATATGCTAACGTTTCCTCCTCCTGGCTATTACACTTGGAAATTAAACATGGAATCACCTGCTGTATTGTGCTGCACTTTTGTTTCTGTGAGTTCGCGTATGAAAGAAATCATCTTGCTTTGGTCTGGTTTTATTCGTGAAGGTCTTAGCCTTAATACAGATTGAATGTCTTTTTACAAAGTTACAGTCAAAGCTTAAGACATAAATATAAATCATTCATACCTGAGTACTTATGTTGTTATGCAGTTTGTCTGTGTAAAGTAGCTTCACATAAAAGAGTATTTTAATACACACAGAAACAATATGCCTTTGTCTTGCCAAATCTTGATGGAGCTTTTGTTCACCTTTTGTTGCTGCGAGTTCTGCGTTAGCATATACAGGTGGCTTTTTTTCCTTCTGTGAAATAAAGCTGAGCACAGGGTACTCAACTGCTTCTGCCTTTATTTAAAGAAGCAGCTCTTTTGACAATGAGGAAGAATTGCTTTAAAATGCACAAGTAGCAGTGCAGATGACTTCCCTATCTGGAAATGACTATAAAGGCTATTTATTACTTTTCAAAAGTATTCCAGCCTAATATCTACGATATCAGTACTTCTAAGCTCGTATTGTCTTTTTGCAGGCAGGCTTTTGCTCCAGCTGCCGTAGGGATGTGCTGTAAGAAAAATAGGTATTTACAGGTCCTCTAAACATCTTTTTTTTCGGTTGTTGCTGAGGATTGCGGTGATAAGCAGTGGAGCTGAAGGAATCCAGCGCTGTATGCGTGGTCACTATTGTTCTCGGTCGGAAGGGCTGGGGTTTGCGGAGCTAACCTGGCTCTATAGAACCTGTGCTGCCCACGCTCCGATGCTAGGATGAATTCTCCTGGAAGTGCTTCAGCCTTTTCACTCGCTGGATGCAGCAAATATGTTTAAGGCTACCAGAAATAAGCTATTTCCAATAAATTGCTACTTTTTAAAAAATGGGACTAAATACAAAGAAAGTATAGTGATTAAAAAAGGAGTTGTGAGACTTTTGAACCTATGTCAGGGAAACACGGTGTTGTTGCTATGTTATGGTTCTGGTTTTTAAACTGTAGTACTTATTAAATGCAAGAAAAATCAGAAATAGCCCAGTCTGATCTATCTGCTGCTGAAACTGAGCATTTCTTTTGTGTGTCGCCTTTAAATTGCTAATAGAGCTCTGCGTATGCTCCAGTTTTTATGATGGGGATCGTGTAGCTGATTATCTCAGTGTGTTGAAAGTATGAGAACAGGTTTAGTGATCATGCTTAACTATATGATGCTGAGCTTATCTGGAGCACGAGAACTATGTGATCGGCAGCCTTAATCGTCTTTTCATAATGAGTCAATGTATCCCAATGTTTATGGAAACATTTGTTCACTGGCACACAGTCCCACATTAGCGGGACTCTTAAATCTAATGTTAAAATTAGTCATATACTGTATTATAAAGAATGAGAAACATTACAAAATGGCACCTATTTGATTAGACAGTATATATCAACTGATTTAAAACAAAAAACCCAACAACCTTGTAGTTTAGGTTGACCAGTAAAATAGGTGGTAGAATTCATTATCTTCCTTGCAGAGATTACAGTAAATTGGCTACTGTTTTATGTGAGCTGATGTTTTTCACATATTTATAAGTTTTCTTTCATAACTCATACTCTGCACCCTGGTAAAAGGCTTCTATTTCGAGCAAAAGACTCAGGAATACGTGGCGTCTGAAACAGAACATGTATTGATGTAAAATAAATGACCATAAAACTCTTGAATTCACAGACGAACACTTCTATACTTGATGTTTTGGATCTAGAGTATACAAAGGTAAATCGAGCTTTTAATCCCTTTAATAATTGACATCTTAATCTTGTAAAATAGGTTTGTAGTGTAATTTGGCATGTAAAGTAGGGAGGTCTTAAAGGTGATTTTTTTGTTTTTTTTTTTGTTGGTACTTAAAATGAAATTCCAATTTTTCAGGGTTTTCTAGTAAAGTTGACCTTTAACTTTAAAAGCTTCCTCTTGCTTATGATTTACAAGTAGCTCATCTAGAGGTTAAACTGTTGGTCAGGACGCATAGATTTTATTAGTGCTTTATTTAGTCTGTGTACCAGATTAGTACTCTGCCTTAGTTTCCCTGTGTGGAAATGCCGAGGCCAGCGGTACCGGCATCTTTGGCTTCTTGGATGAAGTCGACGTCTGCATACGAGGTACCACCATGAAGTGGTGAACTGTCCCACGAGCTGTGCCGCTGGGTGCAGTCTCCGCTGGAAAAGCTCACGGTAGCTCCCGAGGTGGGGAATGAGTACAGAGAGTTCTCCACTGCAGGGAACGTGCGGCTGGCTAGTATGTGAAATAAAGGGCCTGCTGAGGTTGGGCCGAGGACTTTAGAGGAGAGGACGTGGTGCTGTTACTGGGAAGTCTGCTCGTTTTGCTGGATCCGGTTCTGCTTTCCTGGGAATGGGAAGGAGCAGTAGTGAATCGTTGCCTTTTGGCTGGTAGTTTTGTTTCCCACCAGTTATTTATTAGAGATATCTTTGGGATATCCTGATAGGGGTATCCTGAAGGCAACTTCACGTTGTAGGGAGGGCGAAGGCTCCCTCTGAAGGGGAATGCAGACATCCCCCTGTCACCAGGCTTCTGGTGGAACTGGTCCAGAGGGAGCTTGAGCTGTCCACCAGGGTGATGGAGAGATCCGGTGACATTGGACAGGGAAAACTGGACAGGATTAGAATTGGAGCACTGGCATGTGACTGGTATCTGTAGGTGTAATGCAGCCCGGCTTAGTGCACGAGATAGGAGTGTGCGGGTACGTGTGTGTGCGGGTACGTGTGTGTGCGGGTACGTGTGTGTGCGGGTACGTGTGTGTGCGGGTACGTGTGTGTGCGCATGCCTTGGCAACCTGCTTTACATTTTCTTTCGTAACACTTACGGCGTTGGAGTTTAGAATACAGATTCATTTTGTTAAATGAGTGTGGAAGCGAGTTTACACTCTGCCAGTGAAGTCATACACATATTTGTGGTTGTGTCGACCACATGGGGCCAGACCTAGGTGACAATGTATTATAGGGGCAGGTGAGCAGTTTCAGCAAGTGAATTGGAGGAAAAGGACAAAGTGAATAATACCGAGTTGGAAAAGTGGTATTCTGTGGCATCACAGCTGTGTATTGACGGCCACACGTTAAAACCAAAGCAAAACCAGTGACTGACATAAGCAGAGGTTAAGAATTGAAGCTCTAATTCAGAGAGGTGAGGAACAGTTCAGAATGTGGTTGTACAGAACAGCCTTGAGGTATAAAGGAATGTGTATCCCAATTATTGGTCACGGGTCACATCATCTCATACATGAAGAACTAAGAGATTTCTTTCTTATTCACGCTAGCAATGTCCTTTATAATGTTTTCCAAAGTTGTGAGCATCTTCCATTAACGTGAATGGAAGAAAAATTTGTGGAAACTCTGGAGATTAAAGTACTGTGATGGACATCTACAAAGAATTCAATAATGCAAAAAATACTACAAGCTTGTGTCATGTGAGAATGATTGTGAGCTGTTTTCTGAAAAGTTAAATGTTCAGTTAAGTGTCTTTAGTCTCCAACATGCCGTGTTTGAAAATAAGCAAAATAAATAAACATTCTTAATGCAGACTAATCCATTTGTAAACTTAGTGCCTTCTATCCTTTTACATGGAAAAGTGTGGTGATATCTTAACTGGAAACTATCCTTTGAATGTGTTTTCATAAATAACTGACTAATATTGGGAGAAATAAACAAATGCGATATTCTGAAAATATTGCTATCAAAGAATTTGCGACACAGTCTGTCTATCCTGAATCATGTGGATGTGAAATTTGTCAGATAGGAAATCATCGAACGGTTTGGGCTGGAAAGGGACGTTAAAGACCACCCAGTCCCCCCCCGCCCTGGGCAGGGACATCTCCCCCCAGCCCAAGTTGCTCCAAGCCCTGTGCTTTGCAGTAACGGAAATCGGTTACTGTGCAGAAAAGTAGAATAAGTTCTTAATACTCTGGAGTAATTAGAGCTAGTTTTAGCCGCTTATATAGGTTATATAGGTTAATGCTTTTCTGTCTTCTTTCAAATCTCCGATTTGCTCTACAATGAGCTCTTTGAATTGATGCTATACAGTAATAGATACTTAAATGGGAAAAGGTGTGTATGCATAATTCATCAGACCATTTGTATTAGTTCTCTTCTGTGGGACCACCCTTTGTCTCTACTGTCTTCATTGGTCATTTTTAATAAATAAACCCTTTTGTTGGGCTCTTGAGAATTAGACTACAGGGTATTCACACCAAAAGAGACTCACCTGTCTGGCAGTGTTTCCATTTTAATCAATTACTTTCTAGATATTTCAGATTTCAACATGTTGAAGGTCAATGTGCAGATCACCCCAAATATTTGTTGAACTCGTCTGACAATGGGTGCAAACAGAGGAATTGGGTGGGTGGGGAAAAGAAGGGGTTTTATGTCTAAGAAATAGAAGACTGCTTTCAATCCCAGCAATTTTGAGCATAGAGTTCTCGTTTGTGCCTCTTCACATTACTTTTGCTCTTTAAATAATAGATATTTGAATAGTTAGAAGTGTGACATTTCATTGCAGTAATAAACTGGCAAAAAAGAAGGAGAAAACCCCCAAACCTGGTTGTCCTGAAGTTTCCCAGTGCTGGTGGTTTTTCTGGGCAGACCATTACAGGTGAGGCTGTGGCTTACAGGTCCTCAAAATGATCTTCTCCTCCTTATAAAGCATGATGTTGCAATACTGACATTTTGTTGTGACACTCTAAAGCATCTTTACTGAATTATCTTGAATATGTTACTCAGGCTATTCTGCCAGAATGTCACTTCTGCCAGTTTGTGAAATTTTTTTTAGCCATTATTTCCTTGTTGTTGTGGGGAAATCTTGTCCCATTGCTTTCTACTCACTGGCTTTTCTAGTGTTAACGCAGTGTTTGATGTTGAAGTTTGGATGGGGATATCTATGGATTTTCATAAAGTACTCGGTGAATATTGGGGTTTTAAAATAATAGTCACTTGTTCGAAATGGTAATAGTGGGAATTGTAGTGTAATAATGTGTAGCTATAACACTAAAGTGGAAGTGCACATCTATATTATTGCCGTAATTTTTTGTCCAGCAGGGACTGAGACTGTTGCAATATCTGAGTTGCAAAGATGTGTTTTTTCATGTGATGGACAAGTCACCCACACCCATTACCTGACATGCTTAGATTTAACCTGTTAATCATTTAGGGAGGGGAAATATTTTACAATTCAAAGTGGTTAATGCCCCCTCTGCATTCTCCCTGGGAGACTGCAATAAAGGAATGCTAAACCAGCTGTGAGAAGTGACAAAGCAAGAGGAAAGGTAGAGCAGACCTAGGCAGCAGAAAGAGCAGGGCTTAATTACCAAATCCTAAGGTCAGAATCTTGTTTACCCTTTTTTTTTTTTTTTTGGCTGGCTATTGAAATCATTCTGTACAGTATATAGGAGAAAGAAGCCAACACCCTGGACAGGAATTGTTCCTAAATCTGTTCCAGGAATACAGTGGGATGTGTATTCTGTGACCAAATCTTGACTCTGCGGGTGCAACCTTAGACATATATAGGTTTCTGTCTCTAAGGAACCATTCTGCAGACTTAACAATTTCTACGTGTATGAAAACTAACTTTAAAGACACATCAGGTGTCTTTAAAGGTGTAGTCCGCCAGCGCGTGCAAAATGTTGTTCTCAAGTGTTTTGTTGTGCAGAAGGAAGAGTTAAGCTGCCAAGCTAAAATGACGGCTTGCCTTTTGAATGCTTAAGACAAGAGAAGATATAAAGGGCAGCGGATAGGATGTGCAGCGCCAGCCCAGCCTGGACGGGGGGACCTGAGTGACCGCTCTATTTTACCTTTTTGCACGTCAAGGAAATAAAGTATTTCTGCTTCTGTAGAAAAGCTACAAAGCGTGTGTATTTGCTTTGCTTCTTCTCTTTTTAATAGTAGGAATCAATAGACTTAACACCAACTTTGGCAAAAAGTCATTAGAGAACCGCTTCTAATTTAGCATCGTTAAACAATCTGAGTCTGCAAATTTAAGCTACAAATGGCTCAATGAATGTAAACCCTTTGTCAGACAGATAAATGTGGATGTGATACTAAAGCTCCCAGAGAGACTAAATACTGTTAGGAACAAAAGCTTTATAGCAATGACTGAGCCAAATATTACTTTGTTTCTGTGGAAAACAAATTTGAATTAACCAGCGGGCTGTAATTACGCTGCAAACAGCTTGAGACCTCTGATAGTTTAGTTGTTTAAGAAGGAGTTTTGAGGAGAATATTTTCTGTGTGTGTGTCTCCTTGGGAAATCACACTGAAATACTGGTTGGTGTTGCTCAGTCCTCTTCTGCTGGCATTGTGGGACCTTGTTTTGTGCTGGCTTGGGTCACGGTGTGGCCATACTGGGAAGGGGTACAAAAAGGTTCAAGTGATTTTTGGGGAATATCCTCATTTCTATGTTGTCCTCCTCTTCACCCAGATCCAGGCTTTCGGAACAGTGATCGTGTCTTCAACCATCGGAGCGTTTCTAGTAGCCTCTATCATTCCTGTTGACGGTGTGGGCTTGCGTGCTTGGGCGGAAATGTTTGGTCAAGATGGTGATTGTGTGTTGAAGTCCAAAGAGAACTGGTTGTATTAAAAAAAAAAAAAAAAAAAAAAGAAAAAGAAAAAAAGGAAAAGGTTAACTGCTTGACATTTGTGCACTAGTCTCCAAAACTTTGTTTCTAGAATAGCTTAAGTGGGTTACCTTGAGGCCGACTCTGGTTGAACAAGGTTCAGCCTGGCCTTCAGGTCTCTTTGGGATTGCTGTTCCCCTCGTGGCCTTGCTGCCTTTGGTGCTTGTGTCTGCAGAGCCACTCGGGCTACGTTGCTTCTGTCCTTGATTTCCCCTTCAGAGACACCTTCCGGTGGCGATGACTGCCATGAGCATCTCATGCTGTAACCGGCCACCCAGCAGGTCCCGCTGGCGAGCTCCCCGCCTTGGCTTGCTGCCGCACCTCCGTCCCTGTCTGCTGAACTTGGGGTCTGGCAGCCCTGTGTCCTCCTCTCCTGCTGCCCTCGGCCGGAGCCTTGGGAACGTACAGCGCCGCTTCTCCCTGGTTTGCCCAGCTGCGTGGAGCCGGGGGTTTTTTGTTCTCCTTTAGCAGAACACCCTCAGTTTAGAGGAAAGGTGGACATACATAGGAGCATCCATTTGTTTTTTAATTTAAGAAACAGTAAGCTTTGTGTTGTGCCTTTCTCCTGGAGTGGAGACTTAGAAGAGCTCAGTATCAATTTACTGAACAAATGTTGCAATGCTCTGCTGTTACTGCTGGATAGATTAGAAGGCTAATCTATAAACAGGGGCCGGTGTAAAAAGTGAGATATTCAAATATAAACAGCAGCGCGTTGCCCAAGGTGAGCAGTATTCGGCAGTAGCTGCTGGAGCTACTTGGGGAAAACGCACCCACGGCATTTTAAAGAAATGCAGTGACCTGATAAATGCAAAGTGTTTCTAGTTAACGTTATCAGCCTCCGGTTCATCTATTAAAAATACAGCCTTCAAACTGTTCAGTAAAAACAGTGACATCCGAAGCTGATAGCGTGGGACGAGGGGTCATAATAAGAAAGCAAATAAAAGCCGCGGTTTGCCCTGCTAATGCTGTGGGGGTATCGCAGGGCGCTGCGGTCCTGCCCTCATCCTGCTTCCCGCTGTTCGGCAGCAGCCTGGGGCAGTACCTGCGTGCCCCAAAGCAAGAGCTGGAGGATGCCGAGCGTGCTGGTGGGGCTGCTAAGAGAGGAGAGCCCTTGCTCTGCCAGCCTATCGCAACAGAAACGGCCTTTTGTCTTTGTTTCCTCTTCGAGCGGGAGTCGTGCATCTATTTTAAACTGTAAACTTGCATTTCCTACAGAAACTTTTTGCTATATTTTGGTAATAAGAAACCATTAACAAATTGCAAAACTGGCTAGTTTTACTGGGTTACTGGTACCAAGAAGGAATTAAGTTAGAAACTCCTGTTAAAAAATAATAGTAAAAAGATGAGGTGTTGTTTTAGGGGAGGACAAATGTAAAAGTAACTTCTTTGCCAGAGTAAAGAATTTCCTGAAATTGTATGGGTGAAGATACTGAATGGAAGAAGTGTGAAGTACCGTGATTGTGTAATTTGTTCATCTACATTATATTAATATTTGAATTTCTTAATAGAAGTATTATGAGATTTTCCTTTATACAATGCTGCCATATCAGTTATGCTTATTGAGCTCCTAGGTGGCCATGTAATTTGTCGGGGAATTCCTAAATTCATTACTTACGAAGCTGGAACATCTGTTCATAATGGGAAGACAGTAAGATAGTCAATACTTAAATTATTTTTTTGGCAGACTAAGCATACTAAAATACTTTTTGGCAGATTACGCATACAAAGTAAAGAATTACTCTATCTAATAGTAAATGGAAGTTTCATTGTATTTCACTGCCCTTTTCATTAATAGGTTCATTAGCAAAATACGTGCATAGCTGCAGGTATAGGATAGCCCTGTAATATACCAGATTTTTTTGATCGATCATAAAATAGTAAAGATTGGCCTCGCAATAAGAATATCTTAATACAGAATTGAAATCTGGTTCTTTGTTTGCTGATGAACACCAGAGAACTGGCACATGCCAGGAGCGATTGCTGAAGATGCCATTTACCAGTGACCAGAACACTTGCCGTCATGGTTCATTGAACAGTAATTTGACAGCGAAAATAAGGTTATAATCCTTTCAAAAACAAGCTATTGAGCTTCACCAAATTAAGAATTCAATGTCTGGCCAATATGGCTTTGGCAAGCTTTTACTGAGTTATGTAAAGTCTGTGGGTTTTAAATAAATCAGAGAACACGTTCTCTGAAATATCTGTAGCTGTAGGCTGATCTCCTTACTTTGTTTTCAAAGACTCTGCGCTGTGTTCTGACGATTTCAAACAGATCTACGCTTCGCTAATGTAAATGAACAAATCCCCAAGAATATTCATAGTTGCCTTGTTTCTCTTGCATCGGAATGAGTTCGACTACTTCTGAAGAAAGCACCGTAACGGGATATTGTTTTATTTCCTTCCTGCCACCGAGCGCTAGGCAGAATGGCAATGCCATATTCGCATATCGAAGTCGACAGGAAAACTTAGTCTCTGCAGATCCCTGCTTCCGTGGGTCGCCTGGGCGCCTCTGGGCTGTTTATTTAATATTCTGAGCTCCTTAATGGCTGTGCCAGTCTAGATACTGACTTGTGCCACTGCTGTACCTGCAGGGCTGGCAATTAAACCTAGAAACTCATGAAGACCCATGGAGATGACTTCCAATCTTCTTTTCATTAACAAAAGTAAACTGTTATTGTTGTTACACCCCCATATTTTGTCCTGCATTGTGACAAGACTTAGGGAATTATATACCTGATAATGGAAGTAGGAGGAGGATTAACTCGGAGTCGTGAGAAAAGCAGGTTTGGTTACAGTAGCTGGGGAAAAAAACGGTGCTGTCCTTGAAAGAATCAACATAAGGTTAGAAAGACCATTCTGACCGACAGCTTATTCTGTGGTAGCAGCTAATTAACCTGCGGGTCGTTTCCCTGAACTGAGAGGTGCTGCTGCCCAGAGGCCGCAGGAGGGGTCAGGCAGCCCCTCTGCCCTGCTCTTCCCATCTCCACCCTCAGTTCCCATTCCACTCCTGCATCCCCTTCTTCCTCACGCTGGGATGTTTGACCCCCTCCAGACCGGCGCGCGTGTGGAACATGATGTTCGCAGCCAAGCTTAGCGCAACTCGTTGGGAATTATCATATTATTGTAGGTTTAGTTGTCTGCTCCAACTTTATTTTTTTTTTAAAACTGCTTAAAAATTCTTCTGCTGCCCATCTCGTTTAATGATTTCTATTGATCAGAACAATAAAATTAATTAGAAAATGAATTGTCTTCTTTGGTCATATGCTTAATTGTGATATACTGTGCTTACAGTAAAGTAAAAAACCCAACAGGTTTACATTCATTTTTATCTAATTAATTATAGTGCTTAGCAGACCTATGTTAATGAATGTAAATAACACCTTTGGTAAGTGTCCAAACAAGACAGATGTACTTACTGTCTTCTCGTTGGGTGTTGGGTCGGATATAAAGCGCGGTACCCGTCTGTTCGGGGTGCGAATGGCAGAGTTATTTGTGAATATTCACTTAACGGCCCCCCCCAAACAGAAGTTGTGTTCTGAATAGTTGAAGATTTCTTTGTGGGAGAGTTTGAAATTGCTCTCGTTGTGCATGATCTCGTGGTCGGGTTTTGCTGTTTTTTTGTCTCCTGTTATCACCGCAGTGCCTTAGAGCTGCTGCATCTTCACTTCATCTTACAAAGATGGAGTTCTCTTGTTGTGTGAAGATAAAGGCTGAAACTGGTACAAAGCCAATGACAAACCCATAATTTCTGGTCCCTCCGGGAATGTTCTTTCCCTCTTGGTGAACGTCACAAGGTTGGGATTTGGGGGATCAATGCGCTTTGGTCGGGTCTTACTGCTGACTTGCATTGTCACCTCGGCCAAAACCAGCTCTGGAATGTCACTTTCTGCGTAATGGGAGAGTGTGCTCGTCCATCCGAAACCGTTATGCTGTAGGTAAAAAAGTGTATTTGGGGAGAGGGGAGGAAAAAAAAAAAGGAAAAAAAAAAAATCACAATTTTTTACATTTGTCAGTTGTTTAGATATAAAGCAAAAACAAAATAGGAATGATATAATTTGGTTATCTTTAAGTTTATTCTTATGGAGTCATTCACAGCCAAGTTAATGTTTGAGCCTAGAGCTGTAACATTTATATTCTGCTGGATTTTTAGTGTAGAAATTTGCTATTTTTCATGTGTAATTCACGTACACAAGTTCCTGTACATAAGTAACAGCAAATATGTGGAAAAGTAATAGCAAAAAATCTCTTCTGCAGAAGAGCATCAAGTTGTGAGCTGCTGAGCTCGTGTGTGCGAGGTGGGCAGTGGACCTCTGGCCACTATGTGCTGAAAACCAGGTAGGGGAAAGAATGCTCATAGCCACACCGGGCATGTCGAATGCGTACTTTTTCAAGTGTTAGAAGCCTTTTGAAGTGTAGTGTGTGCTCTCTGTTGGCTGTGCGGTTGAAAGGAGGTGTCTCGTGCTCTCGAGGAGCTCTCGGGACAAAGCTTGGGGCGCTGCGTGGTGTGGCCTGTTCAGAGAGACGCTGCCAGTATCTCTGCCGTCCTTGGGATCAATGAATTGTGGTCGAGGTCTTTGCCTTCGTTTGTAAAACCTATGAAGTATTCTGGCTGTTAGGAAATGAAGTAGCTTGGGGCATGTGGTAAGAAGCCCACTCCAAACAGCCAAGAATGCTGCTTTACTTGTGCCTTTCTTTTCCTCATCATTTGAACCGATGTGTAGGTCTTCTATTTTCTTCTGAGTTTAGAAAAAAGTCTTTTAAAAGCCCCTTCATGTAATGGCTATCTGATCTGACATTTCAGTAAGATCTTTCAAGAGCGAATAGAGCCAGAGTCATGCTAGTTGAATCTGCGGTCCCCTCCCGCCCACGCTTACCAGTCTCCCCACATTATTTTGTATTTCTGCTTAGGAAGACATGTACAAATTTAGAGACTGGCTGTCCTTTGCAATTATGTTATCTTCTTTCCTTGATGTCATTGTATTAAAACTAAAACAAACAAAGAAAAAAGAACACAAAAACCCACCCCCCAAACCCCAAACAGCCGAGAACAAAGTGAAGAAATATATTTGGGGGTCATGAGCTAGGAACTGCTTTGCTGCTGTGTTGCGTTGCCGTATGCATTCGATGGATGATGATAGTTTGGAGAGCGCTTTTCTAAGATACACCCTGGAAACCTTTATTTAAATTACACTCTGGAGTTGTTTTGTAAAATAGAGATAATTTTTATCAAAAACGACGCAATTCTTGCGTGCTGCAGCACATCCGCATTTATTAAGGTGTCCGAGTATGGGGCTGCTACATTAGAAGTCAAAGCTCTTCAGATGTACTCTTGTTCCTACAATCTGTTGTTATGTCTGTGTGCATAAGACCTCACTGTTTCAAACCCGTGTACGCTGTTGAGTGGTGATTTTGTTTGAAATACATTTTCCTAGCTGACCTTCTATATCCGTGGGTTTGAACGAGGCGCAGCAGTGCTGGCAGGGTAACGGGGGAGTTTCAGAAACTGCTCTACGTAGTCCCCGTGCCCGAAGAAGGTGGGGGAAAATGTATTTTTTTAAAAAAGAAATAAAACTTTTCTTGAGGGAAAGAAAAAAATTATGAAAATTACTTTTCATCCACAAATTCCAGATTTGTCCTTACATAGCGATCGCAGTCAAAACTTGGGGAGGGGGGAATTTAAGCACATTCTTGTCACTTATTTAAAGTAATTTCTGAAACTGGCTTGGAGGCCAATGTTTTTACCTGCATGTTTAAAACTTGGAAACCCATTCGTATCTGAAATTTGCAGCAATTATGTCAAACTGCTGTGAATCTTTTTTGAAATGTGGAGTCTTTATTAATAATGAAGATGCCCTCGTCTGTGGATTAACAGCTTATGTTTGCTAATTAATATTGTGTATATATGCATTATACTGCTATGCATGCTAATAGGTGGTACACTACATCACGGAAATTACAGGAACTAGTTATTGTTAATATTTCTGGAGATGAAATTTATTTACATTTTATAATAATTACAGGTTAGGGTAGTTAGACTCTCATATGCATAGCTCTTTATGTAAACCTAATTTACATCTCAAGATGAAAATGGCCGGCTAACATAGCGCAGTAATTCTTTAACAGTTCTACCTAAAATTTGCCCTTCCTATCTAGATTTGGACAGTTGTTGCTTGGAATCAAAACCATCAGTATTGACTTCACACTAACAAATCCTAAAATAAGATGATGAAGTGGTTGCCTGCAGTAGCAAAATACTGGATATCACATCCTCAAGGAGTTCTTCTAGTTGTGTGTTTCTCAAGGTAGCGTGAAAGTACAGCTTGAAACTCCACCACGTATATTTTCTGTTATCATCTTCGTACTTGAGCAAGGCAACGCAAGCCGTAAGAATGAATTTACTGAACTTCAGTATTCCACTTAGAGTGTCAATCCTTTAGCTTTCCTTGGCAGTCTGGTAAGATACTTGATTTTGAAAGCTGAGTGAGCCCCCTGCAAGCGTCCTACAATTCTGGAAACACATGTAGAAATAAAACAGCGTGCAGGTGTCTTAATCAGGGAGGTGGGGGTGGAAGGAAAAATTTATTAGCCAAAAAATAAAGTTTTTGAAGTTATGCTGTTGTAGAGACTGTTAACGCTTCACTTTCTTAGATTAACTGAAGGGGACCACTAAGGACTGATTGTGTCACCCGCTGATTTTTGCCCTGTAGCCTCTCTGCTGTTATGTTTCGTCCCAGCAGCCTCTGGGTTTAATGCACAAGAGCACTGCATGAAAATGAGTTTGGTCTTAAGGTTTCTTTGTTCTAATCTTCTTAGATCTCTGGTGGAAGAGGAGGATCCTCATATGAAAGTATCTCTTGGTAGCAGCGATATGGGCGTCTCTGCCCATCTACAGTCTTCGAAGACAGGGACCACGAGATTTTTCACCAGCAATACTCACAGTTCTGTGGTATTACAGGTAATTAAATATTCTTGTGTCAGTATTGATCTGTACTGAGAATTTTGGCTGCTCTTAACAGTGCCTCTACTCGGTAGACTTTATCAGACTAGTAATTCCTAAAAAGCCTCAAAAAATGCACGTTAGTGTGCCGTGCTGACAGTGCCCGTGAGCGAGCATGGCTTGTAACTCCTTTGCCTGCCAGTTAAAGGTTTGACTTTCAGCAACAGCTTGGAAAAACACCCTGGCCTTTTCCTCGGCTTGTATCCCTGGCCACTCTCAATTTCTTAGAGATAATACCGTTCAAGCAATGAAGTGACAGCTGCATGAAAGATGCTCTCTTGAATATAATCATGTAATTCTGTTAAGGCGAAGACTTGAGCCATCTCCTGTGTGAATGCTGCCGTAGGGATGCGAGGAGGAGAGCTCCGCGCTCCTCCATGGCCAGCTTCGGTGTAACCCCTGGGCTGGATCTGACTATATGGCACTACCATATGGCAGAATGGATTAAAATGCTCTTCTCTCTGAAGCTCGAAGAATTTAAATCTGAATTCATTTTCTCTTATTGTTTCTGCTGGAGCTTTCAGACTTCATGCAGAGTGAAGCTTGCGGCTTGCGATGGCTCTTGCTGTGCTCCAGCGCAGCCTTTCTCAGGAGGGCAGATGACTTTGGAATGGCATGGCTCCGTGGAGAACTGCCACTTATTTTTTCAATTTGCTGCTGTTTTTAATAAATTGCCTAAGTTTTGGGACAAAAATGAGAAGATTTTTTTGTTGTTTTTACTCAGAGAAGCTACTGATTCTTCTGTTTTAATTTCCAAGGCTTGGGCATCGGTGCATAGCTCTCCCTCGTTTCTAGATTTTGGAACAAGTTAAATTGTCCTAAATATTTTTCACTATGTCTATTTAGGCTTTATAGGTATTGTATTCTTTGGTGTGCTTGGAGTTGTCCCCTTGCTATAGGTTTTCTAGCTGAAGTTAACTAACGAAAGATTTCCCTCAGTGCAAGGTGGAGGTTACTGGCATGAATACAAACTGGTCACGATCTGAAAGAAAAACTTCTTAAACTATTAAGACTCCCTTGGCTATATTGTATATTTTGTACTCCAAAAGATCATCAGTGAAGGACAGAAATGAGGAGAACAAAACTGTAAAAGACCAACTGTAGCGTTGTGCCTTGCTCACTTTGTACTTAGTTGGATAAAGACTGTAGTCATCAGTACATCAGGAATGAAGTTACTCATTTTTAATATGGCAAGGGACATAGCAGAGAGTGGTATTAGGACTTCTAGGCAAAGTGTTCAGAGCTTATTTCCCCTCATTTATTTTTTTTCTTCAAAATTTGAGCAAATGGAGAACTGGTAGTGGAAAAGCCTCGTTTGTAGAAAGTACGGGCAAATCGTTTGAGGCATTGAAATATGTTAGTTTTATATAAACCTGTGTTTGGCTTGTGGTATTTATTGGAGCTAATAACTCATTTTTTTCATTTGCACTCTGTTCTTTTCTGTGCGACAAATTGGAATCTTCATGTCTACTTACCTTTGCAGTTTTAAAAATACAGCCTTTCTTTAAGATAACTTAAATTTTAAACCGTGGATGCTGACGTCGAGACTTCTTTAAATGTTAAATCTATAAAGACAATATTTACATTCTTGTTAGTACTAGAAAAACATCAGACATGCCGGGTTGAAGGAAATCGTTTTATGTTTGAGCTTCTGTTCCGCAGTGCGGGAAGGAGGACAGTATTCCACCCATCCTCCAGTATCCCTGACCGGGTGTATCTCTAGTGGAGAACCTTCTCTGCGATGCTGTTGTAGATGACTTTCTTTTTTATTACCGTTTGCCATTCTGGGTAACTTGGAAAAGATCAGATATGTAATGTGAGCTTATTTTGCAGTTTTTGCCACGTAAACCTTGGTGATAAATTTGATAATCATAGAACCAGGTGACAGCTTTCCGTTTAGGCGCCAGTATTTTGCAGCCTCTTATTTTGCAAAGCGCTTAAACTGATGTGGATCAGAAATATATCTAAAGCGCATATGTGTCCAGAAAGGGTAGGTCCAAAAAAGGTATCAGTCCCTACCTGAAACAGTTGCTGGAGTACAAGCTTACCAAACAAACTCCTTCCTGGAAATAACTTCATTAGTGGAATAAAGCTACTTTCTAAGGCCCATGTACTGTGCGTTCTTCAGCCGTTTCTGGAAAATAATAATTATTCTGCCTGTTTTCCAATGAATAATTATCATTGAATATATTAGAGATAATACGTTTAAGATGACAAATTATTTCTTAGTGACTTTTTGGAACTGCGGTACATAGGTAATTAAAAGTAAATAAGTATTTATGTAAAGGAAATGAAAGAGATTCCTACTGTCTCTCTCCCAAATCAAACGGATGCTTCGCATTCTGCTCTTCTTGCAGGGTTTTGACCAGCTGCGAGTGGAAGGTTTGCTTTGCGATGTGACGCTGGTTCCGGGAGATGGGGACGAAGTGTTTCCTGTTCACAGAGCAATGATGGCTTCTGCAAGTGATTACTTCAAGGCCATGTTCACAGGTGGCGTTTTTGTTGAAGTAACGCATACCGCTGTCTCCAAATTGCCATCCTTTGGACACTCAGACCCACAACGAGGGTCGTGTGTGAGTCAGCCCGGGGCCACAAACATCTCTGCGTCGCTGTATTCTCTCTACTGTTGCGTATGGGGTTTTAAATTAAACTTTAAAATGCTAGTTTCATTTTGTATAAGTTTATGAAATTATTTCAAGCCAATCGAAATGATCGTGTAATCTTACCTCCCCGTCTTTTTCAGGAGGAATGAAGGAACAGGATTTAATGTGCATTAAGCTTCACGGTGTGAACAAAATAGGCCTAAAGAAGATCATTGATTTCATTTATACTGCAAAACTTTCCCTTAACATGGACAACCTTCAGGACACTCTGGAAGCTGCCAGTTTTTTGCAGATTTTACCCGTTTTGGACTTCTGTAAAGTGTTTCTTATCTCTGGGGTAAGACTTACTGTTTCTTTCACATTTACAATGATTAAGGCCTTGGTATGTTTTTTGGTTTTTTTTAATAAGAATAAGGACTATGTAATAGTATAAAACTTGCCATTTCACAAAGAACATGTTTTCTTGAAAATCTTTTTGCTTCTCAGTATTATGTACAGCGTGAATTTGATATAAATGTTGTACCACATTAAAATTCTTCTAATTCCTAAGCGTATTGCAGGGATGATAGCAGTGAATGACAATCATAGTTCCCAGATTCCTTACTGGATTTCTTAGTTCATGCCCTCACCGCTCTATGTCCTTCCATACGAAAGCATCTTGATGAGTTACACTGAAAGAAATAATAGAAGAGCGAGCTGCTGTTACTCTCTGTTAATACACTTTCTTGAAACCTTTTTGTTCTGAGGAATGAGTCCCACAATTGCAGTGATCATCACAGAGACAATGACATCTTCTTTTTAACCAGTGGACCTGGTGACAGTCCCTTAGAATAATACATCCTATCTAAGTGGAGTTCTTATAGGGATGTCACAGAAATGCTGGTTACACGAGAAAAGTAGCTACAAGGATTTTGTGATGACTGCTGTATTTTGCTAGAACTAAACATGCCTTTGAATGGCTTGAGATATAAATTAGCACCCACCCACCCACCCCTTCTACTAATAATGGTTAGTTAAAAGAATAATACTTAAGCAGCTTGTAGCATGGTTGCTTTTGTGCGATGGGAACAAATAAAAAGTTTGCCCTGCAAAGCAGCGCCCTGTAGTTCCAATGCAGTAAGGTCTATTTATGCTTTAGAGTCGCCCTGCTGATTTTTGTTTATTATAGAGATGAAAATCTCAGGTCCTGAACCTGCTTTTGAGGGAGGGGGAGCTTTGTTAACAACCTCTTTTCCTCCTCCTTCCCTCCCTCTTTCAGAGCTGGTGTCCTCTTTTGTTTTGAGGCTGTGCTTTGGAGAAGGATGCCATGCTCCCTTCAGGTTGAATGTTCAAACAGTTTTGCAGTTTCCTCTGTCTTAAAAACAAACTTCTGTTTTCACAAAATCAAGAGATCTGTTAAAGATTCAGCTTGTTGAGGGGTAACTGGCTTCTCCTTGTATAAGCTTTTTCCTGGGTTCTGTCTTCATGGGTGGGAAAAATAAGGAAAATGTAAGGAATGAGATGTGACATGAAAACACCCTGTGTATTTATCTGGCTCCAACCTCTTGTTGAAAGTATTGGGTTTACACTCCTCTGTTTAATCTTGTTGTTTATTAAGCATAGCTCATATGCACATTTGATTAGCTTGGGTTGCTTTCCAGAGCTTTTATTTTTTGAACGTCCTTCTTAAATCTCAGCTGTCGGAGGTTTCTGGGTCTCGCTGTATGACCGCACTCATTTATTTCTCTACTTAAAACAGTGCAATCTCAGAATATGGGTGCAGTTCCCTGTTTTCCAACTTAAACACGCTGTAGAAGCAATGCCAATAGGCGATGTTTCCATACCTTTCCTAGCTCTCGCCCTGCTGTCTTGTATCAGTACAGCTCTTTGTCCTGCCAAGAGGACGGAGGACGCGCTCTGCGGGCTGGGAGCACTGTCCGCGCTGGGCTGCCGAACCACTTCTGCCTACAGACGCCCTTTGGCATTATTTCGAATGTTTCCTGGAGGTTTTCTGATGTTAATTGCTTCTGTACCTTACTGGGAATCTAACTTTCCCCGTAACAGGGAAACTGGTGTGTTCTACGTGAATTATAATATTATTTGGAATTCAGCTTGCTGTGATGGTCTGTAATGAGAAATAAAGAAGCAGGTATTCCTGTTACTCCTCAGGGCGCAGGCTCAGAAATGTGACCTCCCTCATGAAGACACACACCAGGATTTCTGCAAACAAGAGGACTCCAAGCTGGTAGTAACAGCAGTCTGTTTCACAAGGGAAGCGTTAGAGGCATTTAGGCTCTATAACGCTACTGGTTTGCTTTTCGTTTTGGCTTATTTTCTAAATGGTCAGTTCTCCAAGAATGTTGCAAAAATGTTTCATTAGTCTTAATGCTCTTAAATCCTACACCATCTAGTCTGTGTTGCTCAGATATTTTCTTTTTACCTTCCAAAATGATGCAATGTGCCTCTCCAGGGCTGGTGTTACAATAAATGCCAACTTGGAGTTAGGTCTTGGTGTTCTTTTGGAGCAACCTCCTTCTTTTGGGGAGGGTATCTGCTTGTTCAGTTGGCTTTCGTAGGGAAACAGCTTCTTTCGCCTTAAATCATGTTATTTGGAAGAAGTTTTTTCATTGTTTGAAATAAGGCTCGTTTGCTAAAGGTGCCTTCACTTACGATGTTGACTCAGTCACTGTTTTGGTTCAAGTGAGAAACGTGTTGTTTGATACCACGATTTGAAAGGAGTAAGGCTCAGAATCAGGAAGACTTTATTCATTCTCTTAATTTTATTGATTCTCTTGGCTTAAATATTTTCCTTTATATTGATGTCGAAGGGGCCATCATCTCTTTCATCGTATAACTGGCGAAAGTACAAAATTAAGTTTGTGCTGTTGGCCTGGTTATGTTCTCAGCAGCCTTGCGTGAAGGATTTTTGAATGAGTTTTCCTTGGAATTTGAACAGGAGCAAGAGTTGGTGAGCAAACTTGGTGGTTCTTGCTTTTTTAATTGCCGTGTCTTGGCTTTACAGAGATTATGCTAGGCTCGCTCCATTCTTGAGGTGGCATTTCTGTAATTTAAGTAAGTTCTCTGAACAAGTTTTGAGCTTATTTCTACTGAAGTTAGCCGAGAGCAGCATCTGAGAGCTGATGGAACCATTCTCAGAAAAATACTTAATTGTCTTGAAATTGTCTAGGGAGTCCCTTATTACAGAGATTCTAGAAGTCAGTTTATGTAAAGCATAATGTAACTGTATTATTTCATTAGAAGGCATTGGAAATATTTACAAAGAAAAACATAAGGTGAAGGTAACAGCTTAATTTGTGGTTTAAAAAAAAAAAAAAGGCAGCGAGACCTTCAAAGAATAGTAGATGTTGTAGCAGACTCATAAGTATTCTTTTCTTTGTTCTGCATTTACACCCCTCCTGTCCAGTAGCCCATTGCTCTGGTAATCTTTGCAGCTAAACAGACTCCCTGAGAAACACTGGAATACTTCCTAAGATGTTTTCAGTCTTACTTTTAGTATTGTTTTTAAATATTTATAGCTATACGATAGACCAGGACTACTCCCAGGTCCACATCTAAATGAGCCATAATGTAATTAAAGTTAATAAAAATGCCACGGAAATGCTTTCAAAGCCGTGAGTGCTAGAGAACACATAATAATGTTTTTGCAGAAGTAGCAGCGGTGTACGAAATGGAGAAAGATGAGAAACCTATCCGAGTAAATTACAGCACTCAGGGGAAAATCACCGAGTAACGGGGAAGGGGATGTTATACTGTAATTAAAGAAAACATTCCAAAACACTGAAAATTAATGTCTTGGCTGTGCCTTTCATGTAGCTGTATAAGACAATTTTATTCCTTCTGTAATTCTGTGCTTTTCCATTGTTGTAACGACTAGCAAATTGTCAAGTGTTGAGGCCTCGGTATTTAGAAGTCTGTCTTGTCACGAGAACTTGGTTAACTGAGGATGAAGCCAGATGGTCCGAGTTCTGCGGGAGCGTGGGCTGTACCGCCGGGGCCGGCTCGGCCAGCCACCAGAAACCCCCTGTTCCAACCTGGGGGTACGCTTCTGGCTCTTTGCTGAGCTGGTCAAATTTCTGTGCTGTTATTTTGGGACTTGTGTATATGGGAACCCCCAGAAAAGTTGGGGATTTCAGGGGGATGTAAGCTCTTCTAAACTTGAACCCTTTGAAACACCAGGCGAAGTACCTCAGTGTCTGACAGTCATTGAAACCAAAAGTTAGACGCCTAAATAACTTTGCGGTACTGGGCTCGAGGACTCGATTTTCTGTGCATGTTATTTTTCCTGAGTTGTTCTCCACAGTTCTTATACTTGCAATCATTTTGCTCTGTGTCCGGTTTGGGAGTGTTTTATAGTCAAGTTGTTTTACCAGAGCTTGGGTGATTGCTTCAAAATTTCAAAGAATTAAATCAACTGCTTTCTCCAGAAAGCACTTTGGCTTTTGCATTTGGTTTTCCAAGCTGTAGTAACATTGCGCTGTGCTCGACCTTTAGCTTTGGAAAAGCTTTTTAGTGTTTTCTGGAACTTTTACTTCTGCTTTGTAATGAGCAATTACAATGAGTAATGTGAATGAGCAGCTCTGCACAGTAGCCAAAGCCCCAGTAAAATAGTGTTTATCTAAAATTTTTGACTTCTTGTAAAGTTGCTTAGCGGTTTGTCCAGTTACGGCTTTTAGCTGGTTCTGCATGAGTATCTGTACTAGTTACTGGATTCGCTGTACAATCAGTCTTACGTTTTTGTCTGATATTTCCATTCCTCCCGTTCACTTCAGTGGGATTTCCAGAAGTAGCAGTTCCTTCTGTTGATGAGCTCCTGTTTGACTGACTTCCACAGAGAAGGGTTTCCACAGTACCATAGCATAAGTCAAACTGTTTTTTTGAAACTCAACACTCGAGTAACTTAAGTCCCGAAGTGTTTAAAAGGCATTAGTGTACTTCAATGCCGTGCAATTTTGAATATTTAAGTAGAAGTAACTATTGCATTTCATGCTGTTGAAGGATTATTTTTTTGGCTTGGGATTTAAGAATCTCTAAATTTTTATGACTGTGAAATCTTTGCAATATAATTTAGCTGGGTACATTGCTTGTTATCTTAGAGCACAGTAAAATTGGGAATAGTACTTTTGGCAAGGAAAGTAACCTTTAAGAAAATATTTAATGTGGTACTCCGATTTGAGGTGAGGGTGGAATTTGTTAGTGCCAAAGTGCACAATTTTGTAAGCATAATGGAGAGTACTTGCAATTGTAGCATGAAATAAAACCCCGAGTGCAGGACAATTCCAGTGGATTAATTAAGGCAGTGTAAGGTAAATTTTCTGAGAATTTGGTGGTGACTGAAAACTGTTGATGTCATGTTCATCAGTCATTAACAGCACGTAAGGTGTCGATAAATTTCTCAAGTGTAAGTATTCCAGGAATACATTCAATTGCAGAGATTTACGGTGTAATATGGTTATGATAATCCATCAGCGGGATGTGTGCTGGGCACTCTAACTGCCACGCATTCTGCAGTGGGTCTAAATGCTTCGCTGCAGCCGGAACACCGTGTACCCGTGGTACATAATCTGTACCTTTTTTGCTTTGCTCTTTTGACGCCAAGCATGCCTTTTCTGTATGCAGTAGTATCCTTCGGTCTGCTTGCCTTGATATGGGGAAAATGCTGCATCTCTGTAGTTTGATGCCGGTGAACGTGTTCCAGTGCAGTTTTAAAATTCGACAACTGTCTAGCAAGAGTTAAAGGTTTGTGGCATACTGTGAGTCAGCTGTTTGTTAAGGGGTGATTTTTCTGTTGCTTTATATTTTTTTTTATATAGCGTGAAAGAAATTTTAGAAGTAGGAATGTCCCGTTTCATTTACTTAATTTAAGGTATGCTGTTGCTTCCATTATGCAATTAATTTATGTAAATTAAAAATCCTAAAAGGGAATTTACAGAAATTAGTTTGATACTGACTCTCAAAAACAGTCAAAAGAAGAAAAAATGTTTCTTAAGCATCAGAGAATGTTTTATAGGTCACTGCTAGCTGATGTGATTGTATTGTGATATAAACAATGTGGTCTGTCTTTTAATACAAAAATAATTTCCATGTATGTATTGCACAGATATTTAATAATAGAACTCCTGACAGTCTGCAATGCCTTCGTCTTCTAGATAGGACCTGGTTCCAGGATTAGTGTTCCTGGAGATGAAGAATATGATTTGGAACCTTTGACTGTATGAAGGCGTTTCAGGATGTGTGAATGAAGACGCTGGATGACTGCAGTTCTTAACTCTAGGGCAAGTTAGATCAGTTTCGAGTGAATTTAAAAAAAAAATCTCCAATTCCCATACTTAGCAGACTTTTGAATTGTCTGGGACTAAAGGGCAATGAGCAGCTTGAGTTATACAGTATTAAAATGTTGTAATCTCTATTATGACGGGGTCATTTGAAGGTTTTGTAGTTCCTAGGCTGCAATCAGGTTGTAGTCCTCAATCTTCATCTTTTTAAAAATAACCATGAGATTCGGAAGCTTAAATTCTTTTGGTGTTACAAATAGAATGAGAATCACAAAGTTGTGGAAATTGCCGACATACAGAGACTAGAAAGCATGTGTAAATGAAGCTTGGGTTAGAATAAGGATTGAATGCAAAAAAGCTGCAGTTCTCAGCAAGAAGCATCTGAAAATTGAATTACTTTGCATATGTACCATAGAGCTTGCCAAAATGAATCGCCCGGGTTCACTGGAGACCCGCTTTAAGTTATGTCCCTTCCCTCCCGTCTTTCTCGGTCCCTCTGCCTTGGATCCCAAGTGTTCTCAGAAATTTAGGAGCTAAAGATGTAAGAAAGGTAGATGCAGCGGCGGTGTTCAAGATGTGGTTACCAAGGTATGGTTGCTCAAGTATTGGAATGAATTAGGGTATGATCCATACTGTGAAGGCATTTCACGTGCTGGGTGTTTCTAGGGGAAATCCTCTAGATTCATTAATGGTGTAAAAAACAAAGCAAAAAACCTACCTTTGTCTTATTTTTGACAATGACATGTATTTAATTTTGAACGTATTCCATAAGAGCACCACCTTGATTTACTAAGGATGCCATTTGGCTCCTTTCTAAGGGATGTATCTATGGAATTGAATGCTGTAAATAAGTTGTGTGAAACATGTGGCATACTCTGTGGCTGCATTGTGACAATACAATTTTAATAATGTTAGAAAATGTCTAACGGTGAGACCTGCTTTTGCGTTACTCTGTGACCTTGGGCTGATCCACCTCTCCCCTAACTGTATTTTCGACATTTCTTTCTTACAAAGATGTTTGCAGAGCTTCTCAAAGATGAAGTGCTGTGTAATTGCTATGTATCGTCATTGTATAAAGTATTTGACATAATTAATATACGCCATCTGCTTGTTCCTGGTCTCATTTCTTTCTTTGAAATAAGGAATACATTGGGTCTCCCCTTGCAGTCATGAATATGTACATCAAATTGAATATTTATTTGTTCATGTGTAATTCACCTTGAGCGCTGAGAGATGATGAAATACTGCTGATTCTATAGTATTCATTAAATTCTACATAATCATTTAGACACCAAATTAAGAAAGTGTGTTGATTCCTCTTTCTGTTTACTTAATAGGTTTCGTTGGAAAACTGTGTTGAGGTTGGGCGAATTGCCAACACATACAATCTCACAGAAGTGGATAAATATGTTAATAATTTCATCCTGAAGAACTTCCCTGCGTTATTAAGTACTGGTGAATTTGTGAAACTCCCCTTTGAACGTCTTGCCTTTGTGCTTTCAAGCAATAGCCTTAAGCACTGCACTGAACTCGAACTCTTCAAGGCGGCTTGTCGCTGGCTACGCTACGAGGAGCCTCGGATGGAGTACGCCGCAAAGCTCATGAAGAACATCAGGTTTCCGCTGATGACGCCACAGGATCTTATTAACTATGTTCAAACGGTGGACTTCATGAGAACTGACAACACGTGCGTCAACTTGCTTTTGGAAGCCAGCAATTACCAAATGATGCCATACATGCAGCCAGTTATGCAGTCGGAGAGAACTGCCATTCGGTCGGACAGCACGCACTTGGTGACGTTGGGGGGAGTGCTGAGGCAGCAGCTGGTGGTCAGCAAGGAGTTGCGGATGTACGACGAGAAGGCCCATGAATGGAAATCCTTAGCTCCCATGGATGCACCAAGGTACCAGCATGGCATCGCCGTGATCGGAAACTTTCTTTATGTAGTTGGGGGCCAGAGCAATTACGACACGAAAGGAAAGACGGCGGTCGACACGGTCTTTAGGTTTGATCCTCGCTACAACAAGTGGATGCAAGTCGCCTCTTTAAATGAGAAGCGCACCTTCTTCCACCTAAGTGCCCTCAAAGGACATTTGTATGCAGTTGGTGGCCGAAACGCGGCGGGTGAGCTAGGTGAGTGCTGCTCCTGAACCACGGCTTCTTGCCCTGCTCATTGGGCCCTGAAGGCCCATATTGCCCCGTGGACGGGTGGAGAGGAACCGAGCTGAAGCCCTTGGCGTGCAGCTTCTTTCTGCCGATACTGCAAAGGTGTAGAAAAATTTGTCTGGGCACTATTAGCAGTTCATTTTAGCAGGGCTTCCACAAAACAAACATTTCCAAATACATGTATCTTGAGTATTGATGTAAAATAACCAATGTCTTCACCTTGATCATCAAACATGAAGTAAGCGTGTGCATCTACCTGTATAAGGGTGTGTGCGTATATATGAACACAGCTATATACAAAAAAGAACCATTACTTAAGCTGAGACACCAAACCCGCTCTTTTCAGTCCTAAGGGATACGTGGCTTTCCAACTGAAACTCCCTGTTGAATGCAGGTTGTATTTTAAAACATGCAAATTTTCTGGAAAAGTCGTTTTGAAATGCCTTTTTTTTTTTCTTTTTAAGTGGGCTGGTGACCGAGAGATTTGTTTCACTCACAGATCAGTGAGATTCAGATCTCCTGAGATTCTGGACTTCTCAGTTACTAAAAACGTTATATTTTGCCTGTGATCTGTGATCTTGTGACTACACAGTTGACTTCGTTATAGGAATGACTCTCTCCTGCTGCCTCCTTCCCCCCCCCATGCAAATGCTGATTCATTTTACTTGAGCAACAGAAAAAACAAATTCATTTCAGGGAAGTAAGATGGTTTGAGACAAAGAATAAATACATGATAACTTTTAATTTAACAAAAGTCAGTAGAGAATGGCCTGTATTAATCCACTGTGTTTGCCAAAGCCATTTTGCAGTCAAGTCTGGGAGCGTACACTTAATTGTAAATTTGTCTGTGCTTTAAAATCGAAATGCTACAGTGATTATACTTGGAGTTTTAGCACAATATTTTATCTAAACCAGATGTAACATTTCATTATTTTGTTTGTTGCTTTCAGGCCAATACTTAACTGTGTCTTGTCAAATCTTTGTGGCGGTATCTCTTGCTGCTAAGATTTGCTTTCTAATTAATGCATCTCAGTCGTGATCATATTGCAGATTTGTCTTTGGAAACATATAGTGCATTGCTTCCGCTACACAAACCAGGGCTGGTTTTGCTAGAAGCTTAAAATCCATTCTAATGTTTGATGAAATGAGAGGTTGAAAAATGCCTCCTGTTGCCAAACAACACACAAAACTGTTCTGCAATAAGTTGTTTTCTCCAGACAGCCATTTGCTGATGTGGATCCTGAGGTTTTCGGAGTTTTTCTTATGTGTCGCTTTACCTGAAAACACATTCTAAAAGCCAGCTTAACGTACAAACTAACGTGTATTGATCTTCATCTTGACTATCAGGAAAACCCAACCTTCAGTGAGCTGTTTTCTAACACTATGAATTATTAGCAGATAATCAGATTGCTGTCCTCGTGTGCTGTACCATCTAAACAGAGTCGGGTTATGGCAGTGAAAAAGTTGCAAGTCTAACAAAATCCAGAGGAAATAATACCGTCACTAAGCCAGTGCAACCTGTGTGCGCAGCGGGCTTTAAGTGCAGTGTTTTTCTTAAATTAGATCAAGCAGCACCATTCTGCTGACCTCAACTCTTCTGCAGCTTTAATTAAAACACAGAAATCTGTTCACCTGTCTAAAATTCTTCTGTAAAGATATCATTAAAATGCTGCAATGATTTCCACACAGACCTGAAAAATGTCATTGGATCATTCTGCAGGAGGAGCGCTCTATAAATGCTAAATATTGTAGCTGTCTGATGCTTTGATTTGGGGCTTCAGTTTCTTCTCTTGTTAATTGTGAGGCAAGTCACTTTTCATTTTCATGTTTCTTTCATAAACCTTGACAGCCGAAAGATGAAATCCAGCTTAAACTTCCCATTCTCTTCAGATGAGCAAAAATCTGAAGCTTTTCTTAGACAAGAAGGTCAAATGTGTGTTGGACAGGTATTAAAGAAGTTGCCCTTGGGTTCAAACTAATTTCAATCTGTTGTTAGAGAGGAAAAATTCCCCAAACCTGAACTCAGCTTTCTGGAAGATGAGCTGTTATGGAAAAGGGCCAAAGGATTAAAGTTACTAAAATGAATTTCTTTATTATTTCTTCTCCTGACATTCACTGGAATAAAAGTTATACTTTTGGGGGGCTATCAAGCCTACCCAAAACAGTTTTCAAGTATTTAATCTTCTGAGACCTTTGGAAGGACCACTTTCTACCTCAGCAGTATGAGCTGTAGCAGGAACAAAGAGCTGCTGGTTTAACAGTGCGTGCCACTGAGAAAAGTGTGGGTCACTGGTAAGGACAGGGGAATTTGTGTGTGTGTGGTACATGCATTGGAATGTGGTAATGGGTCTTTGAAACGTACTGGATTATGAAATTAAAATCCAGATTTTTCAACCCTGTGACAATTTAGTGCTCTGCAGAATCACAGAATGGTTTAGGTTGGAAGGGACCTTAAAGCCCATCCAGTGCCACCCCCTGCCCTGGGCAGGGCCACCTCCCCCCAGCCCAGGTTGCCCCAAGCCCTGTCCAACCTGGCCTTGAACACCTCCAGGGATGGGGCAGCCACAGCTTCTCGGGGCAACCTGCCCCAGGGGATCACCACCTGCACAGGGAAGAAGTTCTTCCAAATATCTCATCTCAATCTCCCCTCTTTCAGTGTAAAACTGTTCCCCTCATCCCATCACTCCCCTCCCTGATCCAGAGTCCCTCCCCAGCTCTCCTGGAGCCCCTTCAGGCACTGGAAGGGGCTCTGAGGTCTCCCCTTTTTGGCCTTCTCTTCTCCAGGCTGAACTCCCCCAACTCTCCCAGCCTGTCCTCCCAGCAGAGGGGCTCCAGCCCTCCCAGCATCTCCGGGGCCTCCTCTGGCCCCGCTCCAACAGCTCCGTGTCCTTCTGCTGGTGGGACCCCCTGAGCTGGAGGCAGCACTGCAGGGGGGTCTCCCCAGAGTGCAGCTGAGGGGCACAGTACCCACACCCCCACCCCCAAGAAGCTCTCTAGAAGTGTGCACCACTCCTAGGAGGATTGTGCGTGATCCTGGTTGGTTCTATTTAAGTGTCAGAGCAGGCCCATGCCTGTGGTATTCCCAGAGGGCAGGAGAACAGCCCTCCAGCCTGAGGAGGAGACCAGCCTGGAGAAGGCAGGTGTGTTAAAAAGGCAAGACTTTTTGGAAAGAAGACAAAGGGAAAGGCAGGAGCGGCTCACAGAGGTACTCATGGAGCAGAGCTCGTTGGCAATGCCCCGCTGTGCTGCGGCGCAGAGCGCTGGCTGCTGTTTGCTCTTCTCAGACAGCAGATTTTTGTAGCTCGTTTTTGAAGGAGCTCAGTTGTGGTGCTTGATGATGATGACCGAAGCTGTGCCTTCAAGTATTAGAGACCTTGTGCAGTTAGGTACTCTCCAGATCCTTCAGGCTCTGCTGTTGATAGGCTTGAGTGGAGTTTGACATTTTTATGTATGGTGTTTTCCTAAGTGCTTCAGGGGATGTTGGGTTGCGACTAAACCACAGATTCCTTCATCCTCATGCTGCAATAAAGACAGAAAGAGAAGACTTCTAGTCCAGGGCAGGACAGTTACCTGTTCTTCTGACCCCCTGCCCAACAAATGAGAAGGCATTTATGTTCTGGGTGTCCTCTATGGTGCTTAATCCTCAATTCAAACAACTCCTTGTTTATGTAAAAACTTCTCTTCTGAGTCTAAACAATATCTATATTTTAAACGTTGTTGGTTAAGAAGAAGAATACGCATCGTTACCCAGCTGGGCTGTCTGTGTAGTGCTGTGAACATCAAACCAAAGGGGGAACTGGAGGACCTCTTGCCTAGGAGCTTATTTTGAAGTGGCTCCTTGCTGCGCTAGGGACAAAATTACTCAGGGCGCTGTTTAAATTTACCAAGTTGGCTTTGAGTTCTACAGAAGCAAACTGAATTATAGAAATAACATACCAAAAGGAAGATCCTGGGTTTTGGGAGATGACGCACAGTTGCTACGTGCTGCTGTGATAAACCTCAAGACGCATTAGAAGCTGCTGACGGAGAAGTGGTAAATATCTGCGTACTCCTCAAATAGCATCACAGATGGCAGCAGAAAATGAGCGCAGACTGGGCATCCCTTGGGACTGCAAGAGCTTTGTGTCTTTTTGAGATTGCTTAATTCTATTAAAATGAGGCCTGTCTTCCCTGGATTATGGTAATGAACTGATCAGAAGTTCCACTGTTAAACATAAATAAAGCCTCATTTGAATCATTCGTGCTGGGGGGAGAATGAATCCATCATCAGTCTCATGCTCTACAGAATATGTGCTTAGGTTCAGTAAAGCAGCAGTTCTGGTGAGTGTTTTGTGAATGATGCTCTGTCTGGAGATGACACATAGAACATCCCGATGCCTCTTTTAAATTAACGGGCACCTTAAAGAACTGAAATATGGTATATTTCTCTTTCCTTTTCAGTGCAGAGGGAGATCTTGAGAGAGAAGTGGAATGACATTGCAAGGAAACAGGGAAACAGCTACGCAGAACAGCCAAACAGAACAGTAGGGTGTATTCAGCTGGGAAATAATTAGCTTTGTTTTGGAGCACGGTGGATTTGAGATTTGAGTTGGAATGATTTGTCTGAAATACTGTCAAACGGTGCTTTAGTTCTGCTGGTGATGGTCGAGAGAATTTTGAAGCCACATGAGAAACTGAGGGATCTTGGACTCCACAGCATCCTTTCTCAGATAACTAACGTCTCTACAACATGGTGATAGCGGTGGCGGTAACGCGTACCAATTTCTGCATTTTATCTTCTCTGGCTAAAGGGATCTTTTGGCTATGGCTTATCTCGTAAATGCAATCCATAGCGCAGAATGTGATTAAAAAGTGGTGCAGCGTTGAATGTCATGTTAATCCGGGTGCTGCTGGCGTTGTGATGGCTTTCGCGTACTCGGCTCTTCCTGTCCTTTATAGTCTATTAGAAATTTAAGTTGCTCACCTCCGCACGGAGCGGCAGCGCTGGGGGAAGGCGGCTGCCTTTGTTTTTGTGAAAGCAAGTAGAAGGAGGGTTTCGGCGCAGCGAACAGCAGGTCGGAAGGGTCTGCTGTCAGGGTAGAACTGGGACAGCTATAATTACTTGCACGTCAAATCTGGTTTTTCTCTGTTCTTGAAATTTCTGCACATCTTTGTTTTCTTCTGATTGCTAAATAGAGCGGAGTAGGAAGCTTTCCTTTTTAGACAAGAATATTGGAATGGATGAATACATTTGTGCAAATTGGAATGGATGAATACGTTTCTACAAGAAAGAGCATGGCTTTATTTGGGGATGGGGAAAATAGTCCGTGTGGTGTCAAGGTGGCTGTATACAGAAATGTAACTCCGAGATTTAATTTTAGGTCTAATTTGTGGAATTAGTTCTTTGTGCCCATACCTTTATTTGGGCAAGCGGCCGTTTCTGGCATTCACTGGCTTTAGGGCTGTGTAAGTCCCTGATGCAGGTTATCAAATGGGAAAAATACCACAATTTAAGAAGAGATTTTTAACTTTATTTAAAAAAAAAAAAAAAAAAAAACCTCACAAATTTGGCATGTCAACAGTAGTGTATAGACACCTGACTTCAGTTACTTTGCATCAGGTTTTTTTTTGTCCATCGTGCAAAGCGCTGAGGTGGCTGGCACAACCGGGAGCGTGCGTGCAAGGCACTCTTACGAAACCAGAAGCATTTCAGGCTGTCAGTACCGATTTTAAACAGTTTCAGGATTGTGAAATCAATCGTTTCATATTTGTGAATCAAAGTATATAATTTCTGTTGACAGAAAAAGGAATGTAGTGGGTTTTGGCTTATATCATGAACTTAATGTTCTGGACCAACACTTTTCTGTATTTCTTAAATTTAGATTTCAGCTCTTAAGTGGGGAAAACCAGAAGAAAATCCAGTGTGTTGTAACAACTTAGTGATTCTCATGTGCAATATAGATTTTCTTTTATTTTAACCTTAGATGATGCTGAACTGGTTGTCAAACAGTATTCCTGACACTGGGACTGGAAGCTTCAATTTTGAATGTGTCTTCTCCAGATACTAATTGCACGGAATTACAAAATATCATCCTGTTTTGCAACAAGAAGGAGGTTGTATGTTTTACAGCAGCTAAAAGATAATTTAGAAGGTCACTGTAATATGCCGTTTGCTACGTTTTTTCCTTGACTAGGGATCTTTTGGAGACCGTAGCTAAACTTTACTCTTCCAAAATGCTCCAAAGGATTTATTAGTTTTTTTTTTTAAAGGCAGATTTGGACTGTAGGGTGAAGTATCTTATAGTCACTGCATGAGCGTTACCGATTGATGTACTTTACTGGCCTGGCCAGTACTGCTCGTTCTGCAGGCTTATACTAACACTAACTAGCTTCTGCCTCTAAAATATGGAGTTTCTCAGCTTTTAATTTTTTTTTTTTCTCTTTCGGTTGATGTGTAATCCTGGACTGTAAGTCACCGTCACTGATGCCATAGAGCTGGCTGAGATTTCCTACCCTTGATTGAACAAAAAGCTTGTTCTAGAGCAAGTAAAATGCCACTTTAAAAGACAGATTCAGTTTTATACGCATAGGTCGTAAACATCTCTCTTCAGAGATTAAGCATTCTATAATAAGCATTAGAATCTGAGTCTTAATTATTTAAAATGAGACTGAATTTGTCTTGAAGATAACACAATTACTGATAATTGCTTTGTGCATCCTAAGGTCACTATATTACGGGTTTTTTCAGGATCTCTTGCCCCTCTGGTTGTATTTTACTATTCAAACTGCCATTCTCTAAAGCGTGCTCAGATCCATTATTAAATCTGGTTTCTATTCCTATTCTCTGTGCTTACTGCATAGCCCTTTTCTTGCAACTCCACATCACTTCCACCCGACTTCGAAGAGAGGATTCCTTCTCCGAAATGCTTACTGCAAGGTCACCTGGGCTCTGGGTTTCTTTTTAATTACTGCTAACCTCTGGGATTTCTGATTTGGCAAATCCTTTGATTTTAACATTTGAATTCCCAAAGAACGCTGCCCAAATGGAGCTGTGTACCGACCCAGGCGCTGCTCCTCTCCATTCGGGATTCAATGAGGTTTCATCTTGCAGATTTTTTTAAAGCTTGGCTTTTGTACGCTGTTTGAAGTAGTAACTTGCATATGCCGTGCTGTGTATTGCTGTGCACAAGTACTTGAAACATTGCAAGACAATAGCAAATTAGTCAACGGGTGCTGCCCCCTTTTGAGGACCATTTCAATGCAAAATAGCAATAGGAAATCTAGCCTGATTTTTCTGCATGAGCGGGACATTGCTGAAGACGTGGGTTTGCGAAGAATGTCCTGGTTGCCAGATGTATTGATCCTCTTTGAGACAGGTTTTAATTTTTTCCCCCTTCTCTCTCTACAGCAGACACCGAAGGGAGTTGTGCCAAGAGGAAATGGGTAGAAAAGCTGAACTCATCCAGCTTCTGCCATTTTCTCTGCCGTCCCACAGCTGGTGCCTCTGGCAGGGGTCAGAGCTGGGGCAGGTTGTGTGTCAGGCGGGAATGGGAATGAGACAAGTGGAAGGCAAGAACGCAAGAGGATTTTTTTTCTTCCCCTTTGTTCCTTTGGGGCAGAGCTTGAGGTTTTTCTGTATTGTCTCTCGACATAATGCTCAGTAATTCCCTTGATGCTTTCTCAGCTGAACAATGTTTCTCATTGATACTTCCTCTGTTTATGAATATATTACTGCCACTGTGACTGTACTCAAACCCGAACTGCCATGCTAGCTTCAACATTTTTATATTCTCGTTTGTTTTAAACAGCCACTGTGGAATGTTACAATCCCAGAATGAATGAATGGAGCTATGTCGCAAAAATGAATGAACCCCACTATGGTCACGCTGGAACCGTGTATGGGGGATTAATGTATATTTCAGGTAAATAATTCATATGATCATATCATCTCTATGAAACAATCGCTTATCTAACTTTTCCTATTTCAGTGGGAGACAAGAAAAATTAGCCTCTGGTTGCAATGGGTTTGCCATGGTACAAGCAGTGGTGCAAACTTGCGTGATGCTGGTCAAATAGCATATACACTGCAGAGTCTGATAAAATTACTTTAGATAATATTATACATTTACATAGTATATGACAGCTTGAACTCTGAAGCAATTACTCGATCAGAATAAAAATTTTTTGAGGCAACAGCACATACATGCATTTATATAGCAATAACCGTTACACACATCCTCTTTGATACATTTTGGAAAGCACTTTAAAGAACATCTGCCTTCATTGAACTAATGGGAAGGGATGGGTTTTCATGTTAATCACAGTATACACATGATGTCTGTACTTTAACTGGTCTGTCATTTGTAATATGCTCAGTCCTATATGTCACTGAGGTTATAGTTTCATTCCATTTTTTCCAAACTGGGAGCAATAGGTTTTCTGAAAATCTGGGATCTGCTCAGGCTTTAAAGATTTGGGCTGTCGGTGATCTCTACAGGGGTCACCTGTGTATGTTCTCCTACTGTGATTTTAAGGGATGTCCTCTCCGAACTAAGCTGACATTCAGGGCAGGAGGTGGGACGGGGTTGCTTAGCTGTGAAGAACTGGTGGGGAGATGCACTGGAGCAGACTGAGCCTTTGGGGCATTTTGAATGGGCCTTGTGCCAGTAGACTAGGAGGGATTTGTTTTAAAATTTACCGTAAGGTAGAGCTGCTTACTTTTCTACAAGCAGGTCCATTAAGCTACTCTCTGATCATTGTGCTATTTGTACTTTTTTGCCCATTTTGCTTGTCTTACTGCAGGGGGCACATGTATATGCTCCCTGCTGTGGTTTTTCACGTAGATGTTGTGTAGTTCCCACAGATTTTTGCTTTTCTTCCTCCTGTCCTTTCAGATACCCCCATGAGTCGAGACACTTTTGGGGTTGAAAATGTGAAGATTGGTTCCATTATCATTAACGCCTCTTCTCGGAGAGGCTCCCGAGCACTTTCACTGCAATAGCTGTCATTGTGTCAGGGCTGGACAGTCCTCCTATTTTTTTCTGTGTTTAATTCTTACTGTCCCACTGAAGAATTAAGTGCTTTCTTGCGTAACCCCTGTAGACACCGTACCACCTCTGCCCGCTAATAATCCAGGCGTGATAATTCAATGTTGAACGGTTAGCCCAGCAGGAGGCTGTTCAGGAGCAGTGTGTTCCCTGCATAGTTTTTAGCACCTCGAATCTAGTTACAGTACGGTCCATAGCTAATGAGCCTACAGTGCCTGAAATTGGTGCGACGGCTTTCTGATCTGCCTGGTGACCTTGCGGGAAGGCGGGACATTCCATCCACCCACGGGAAATCGTCCTGTGATTTTCCCCCGAAGCCTCTCCCAACTGCTTTTGCAGGGAACCGCGGAGAAGGTAAATATAGAGAGAACCATAGGCATCTAGTAGCAGAAGAATATTTGAAATCTGTGTCCTCTCTCTCTCCAGGTCAAGTTGATGAAAAAAGTTTTCTGAAGAAAATTCTGCTATGTGATAGGAGCACTTAAAACACAATAGCGTAGTAGCAAAATTTGAAAGGGAAATGGAGTCCTGTTCTCTTGATGGTGAGGAACAAAGCTAGCAAACCCAACAAATGTAAGCAAAGAAATAATTTTGCCAAAATGAAGCGTAGGTAACAATTTTTTGTTCTTTTAATCTGCCGGTATCGTCTTACGTAAGGAAGTACTGTATGAGACACGACTTCTTTCCGTAGTCAGATTTAAAGGTATATGAAAAATGTCATTTGAAATGGAGCACAGGTGACAGTAATCTAAGCTAATGGGAAAAAGTTTTAGGGAAGGCTGAATTAATTCACCAAAAATGTACGTTTCTGCTATTTATTGCTTACTAGGGTGAGCACTACTCTAACATGTGTTTTATTTCTCTAGGGGGAATTACCCATGATACTTTCCAAAAGGAACTTATGTGTTTTGACCCTGACACAGACAAATGGACTCAGAAAGCTCCGATGACGACAGTCAGAGGTCTGCATTGCATGTGTACTGTAGGAGACAAGCTATATGTTATCGGTGGAAATCACTTTAGAGGAACGAGTGATTATGATGATGTTCTAAGCTGTGAATATTACTCACCAACTCTAGACCAGTGGACTCCAATTGCTGCCATGTTACGTGGGCAAAGTGATGTTGGGGTCGCTGTCTTTGAAAATAAAATCTATGTTGTTGGAGGATATTCGTGGAATAATCGCTGTATGGTGGAAATAGTTCAGAAATACGATCCGGAAAAAGATGAATGGCATAAAGTATTTGACCTTCCAGAATCACTTGGTGGCATTCGAGCCTGCACTCTTACTGTTTTCCCACCGGAGGACAATACAGGGTCACCGTCTAGAGAATCTCCTCTTTCAGCACCTTAGGAACATCCCTTGACTTATGATGTCGTAGTAACACCTTTGCACTGCATCATGGAGTCTATTATTTTTCTTCAGTAGCTTCTGTTAGGCTTAGCCTACAGCATTTCGTTCAATTACTGGAAAAAAAAAAAAAAGACTTTGACATTATTTGTGCTGTTTGTTTGGCCTAGAATGTTTGTCAAGTGGTTAACAAAAAAACAGATGTACTTGCCCGAGCCAAATGTTTAACAAATGAGAAGATATTGTCTATAAAATGTATGAACTAGGTACGTTATTAATGTTGTGTATTGGGTGTGAGGTACCTTATAGCTTACATTTGGAAGCCCCATGAGTCAAATTTGAAGACATCGTATCGAACACGTTCTTTCACGAAATTGCGTAGTTGAAATCCTTTTTCCTTTCATTTGTGACTGCAGATTACGAGGGGAGGTAGACCACATCAAAGTGAACTGGGACAGAAGGTTGCCAAGGGGCCTGAGCTACCTCCTGCTCTTCACGGAGTATTTTTGACATATCTGTTTGCCCACCTGACTTCGTGGGTGCTTTCAGAACATATGAAGTTTCTTAGGCAGAGGGGAGAAATGAAATAATTTTAAAATATTAGCGCTATACAGGAAGCGGACCTTGTAGAGGCCGAGAGTTTTTTATAACATATATCGAGTGTTTTTCCTGAGTCGGTTGAGTGATGCTTCAAACAAAAGATTTAAACTGTTTGGATTTTTTAATTTGGGTTTTTTCAGGAACCGGCTTCCGCCTGCATGGGAGCACTCACTATTAACAAATGGGAATTCAGTGCAGTCGTATATTCTGTTGTATGCCTGTACTGAATATTGGTAGATAAGGGCTAGAAACATTAACTTAAGCCACTGAATTTGACCAAATCGTTCCATCAGATCAAATTTAATCTACCTTTTCTCCTTTGCTGTTGAGATAACTTGCATAATGTGTCCTCTGTATAGTCTCAGTTAATAAGGTTATTTAGCACAAAGTGCAGCTTCAGCGAGAGAGCTGCTTTTGCTCAGTGAACTTGGACTACCACGTTTTACCTTCTTTTGTTCAATAAAACTTTTAACTGCAGTTGTTCAGTCTAAGCTACCTCATTAATGTATTTGGTTTTCTTCCTCTGCCTCGCTGTCTCCAGGATACGCATTACCTATATCCGTGTGGGTCGATTCATTCGCGAGGAAACCAATGCAGAAGTGATCACGAATGGGTATTTTTGACCTACTTTTAAGAAACTATTTTGGCCTGATGCGGTCATTTTATTGTTAAGGACTGACAAAAGAACAAACTGTCTTAATTTATTTTTTTTTTTTCCCCCTTGGAGAGCTATTGCCTCTATGTGCAGCCATGCAGATCTACAGAAATCTTTCTCTGCTCCCAAATCCAGCGCGCTGCTGACAAATTCCAGCTCCGAGTGCTTATAGAAGGCTGATACCGTTGTGCTTGTTCTGAACTTCCCGTTGTGTGTTACAAGGGGTTTTGCTAGCAAACACAGTCAGAGGGGCGTCATCTGGGGAAAACTGTTTAAATCAGCTTATTTTATTGTGCTGCCTATTACCAATAACCGTTTAAAGCTTAATAGACTTGTTGGGAGTATGCTCTTTGTGTGTTGTCCCCACTTGCTGCATCAAGCAGCAGTATTACTGTGGTGTCAGTTGTGGGCGTACGGATATTTATTCTTTATGCAATTTACCAGTAATGATCGCTACCGAAGGTATGTGTAAGCTTTAGGTTTCATAATTGTTTTGGATAAAATCAAAAGCAATTCTTCCTCTTTAAAAAAAAAAAAAACAAACCACCCAACAACCCAAAATCTGAATCCTGCGTAGCCGTGCAAGGGTGGTACAGGTGGAATAGTGGCACCAGTGGGTACTCTTGGGAAGGAGCCAGTCGAGATGAATTGACTCATCACCTTAAGAATACTCTTCTAATGCTCTGCAAAGCACCAGATAGGAAAATGTTGCTCTGTCGTTTGTGTCAGTCATTTGTGTGTCACGTGCTCCTATATTTTTTTTTTCCAGCTCAGAGACCAGATTTTGGAGCCTGCTTAAGTTTAAATCCCCTGAAACCCATATTCCATTGCTATTTTATTAATTATACTGAAAAGTAGTTGAAGTAGTTGCAGCTCCTTTTAGACAATGTAAATACATCCTGCTGTCTGTCTGCTGGGCGTGAGGAGATGCACGCTTCCAAAGTGGGTATCTTCACTGGTATTCTCTGTTCGGAAGAAGCTTAGGGCGGATTCTATCCAGTACAAGATGGTTAGAAGTCAGGATGTCAAAGTTTTGCGCTTGAGCCTTGAGAATCGCCCAGCTGTTCTATGGCCACAGTGTAGACATTTATTTTTTGAGTGACTCATTATCTATGCAACTTAAAGTGGAAGGGTTCTATTTGAACATCATTTTGTCATCAGTGTTGGACACAACATTGCGGATTAAATGTAGTGCTTCAGTCACATGAATCTTTGAGGGTTTTTTTTCTGATATATCTCCCTCTGGATTGAAGTGTTCATGACATTAGTTAACTAATGTTAATCTACTCACCAGGAGTGAAAAGCAAACATCAAAGATTTGCCCAAAACCGCAGACTTTTCTTCTATAATGCAGTGTGAAATTACTTCATGCTCATTACATCTTTCTTAACCATGGCATAACAAACTCTTTCTGTGTCCGAATCCGCAGCTGTAGGTGTCCATGTAGATACAGCAGATACTCAATCTCCATTTTCAGTAGAGCTGCTTTTCCGAAGAGTGAGCCTGTCATTGTATCTAGAGTCAGCGGCGTCCAGATGATACCGAGATGCCTCTTTTTTTTTAATCTTGAATGCTTTCATTTTTGCAGTTATAGTACCTAAATTAGAAAAGCATCTGGATAAAAAGCAATTAGTAGATATTTGACCTGAACGTGAACAAGGCTGGGTTGGTGTGCTGGCAGGGAGAGACGCTGGAGCTGTCTGCCCTCTCCCGATGACGGCAGACCCACGCTCCAATCTCAGAATTCACATTTGGACTTCGCTTTTTTTTTTGGGGGGGGGGGTACCTAATCAGCAGCAAAGGCCAAAAGTGCTCACCTCCATATGCAACTCCACGAAAGGCCCGGCTGACATCCCTGCAAAGAAACACAGCGCTCCTAATGACTTGAGACATTGGGGCTGACGTTTCTCTTGCACTGTCTTTTGAGATAGGACAAGAACGATGGGGAAGAAAATGTGGGAAACCCCAGGTTATGTCGAGTTTCTTTGCCCTGTTCACATCAAAGAGCTGATCATCTGCAGATGTCCAGTTTTCCGGCATTCCCCTTCCCTTAGAAAGTTGTATAAAGTCTAAGAGTCTGGCCCAGGGAAAGCAATTCATGGTGGGACCCGACCTGTCTTGGGGTGTTTGCTGTCGTGGTGTTCTTGGGATAATGGGGCTGTGGTGAAGGGGTGGGAACCGGAGCAGCAGAAGGCAGCGCTCGCCGGTCTCGCCTGCGGCTCCGGAGTTCCCTGGTGCGAAAAAATCACTTTGAGCCTTAACCTATTCCCAGGGACAAAAATGAGTAGTTTTGTCATACCAATGGCTTCTGGGGGCGGGGGGCAATCTCCAAGGAGCAGCACTGTAGTAACAGTCAGAAGCTCCAACCGATAGTCTGGTTCTTCAGCGGAATCATGGAAATCTTGGATTAGGGCAGTTTGCGTACAGATAAATAGAATTCTGCCCAAAGGCTTATGGTCTTAATCCCGTGGGCTGGTTGGACATCAAAAAATAATTTGATGCCACAGCAGTAAGGGCAATACAGCTGTCTGCAGAAGTTTATAGCCAAAGAGTTGGGGATTATCTGATCTGGAAAGATCAGAGCACTTCCCCCCCCCAAACCCCCGAGTTCGCTCTACCTACTAGAATTGTCGTTCCTTCTTCATTTACCCTCTGGCTGGTAATTACCTCATCTTTGCATTGGTGTCTGACTCGGCTGGTTGCTACTTTTTAATTCTTCCTTTTTGGAGCTGACATCTTTGTTCCTTCCTCTGTTCCCAATCAGAATCAATAAAGCTGAAGCTTTTCTAGTCCCACGGTCATCGCGTCCGGGGAGAAAATAACCCACTGCTGGTGCAGAACAGACTTCTGATAAATGTAATCATAATTCCGGTTGTGCATTCTTGGAGGCGTATAAGCAGTTTTACCCCAGTGAAAGGATGTGTGTGTGTGTGTGTGTTGAAGTGCTGTGTGTCCCGGTTCCTCCTGGCTTCCACCTCCCGTGGTGGTTCAGGTTGTGCGTAGTGGTGGGTTACCCCGAGGTCCGGAGGGTGAGTCAAGTTCTGATGGAGCGCTTTACGCTCCCTGTGCCCTGTGGAAATGGTCTTTACATGCGCAGCGTATGTAGCTTAGCGGGTATGTCTTCCTTTTGTATTTTAGTTAAAATGTGAATGATAGTTCCTCGTGTACAGATGTGGTCAGAAAAAAAAAAGAAGTCTTAAAATGCAGAGTTATGTATGATTTGCTTAAGGATAAAGTTTTGGGTCCCGCGAGTATTGCAGGACCCCTTCAGCTGTGAAAAGGTGATCGCAGTTTCGAACAAGCTGGAGAGTCAGGACGACTTTACCGATTAGCACCAGTTCATGTGTTCTTGTTGCTGGTCTTGCACGTCATGAAGTGAACTTCTCAGTCCGCGGGCTCTGTCTTCTGACGGCCAGCCCTGCTGGACCTGCTGAGTACCCGTTCTGGAGAAAATATGATGGGATTTGTTCCACGATATGTCTTACTCTGTAGAATAACATGGCTAATTTGTGTCAGGAATTCCAGTAGGAGTGACACACGGGGTTCCTCCAGAGTTAGTTTAACGACCAGGCGATTTGTAGAAGATGCGAGCCCCAATGAGCTGAGAGCGGTGCTGCAGCCGGAGCCCGGCGTGGTTGTCATTCCAGAAGGGATTATCTGGAATGGGGTTCGTTTCCTCTTCCTCTGTGCATTATTTTTGGATCTTGGATTTTTTTCTTTTTTTCCCCCCCGTCTTTGGGACTGTTTATTGCTGCTATTTGGGTTTTTCACTTTTTATTCCTGACATGAGTAACGCCTCTCTAAAGCTGGAGTGGGAGCGGAAGGTTCAGTTGGTTGTTTCTGAGCTAGCTGCGTGCTGGCAGGCTGTCTGCATAGTCATTAACAAGTTTTCTATTTGGGGCTCTGTTTCCTAAGCATTTAGAAGAATTCAGTTTGCAATGTGAAAAGATCTCGGGAGAAAATGTCTTTGGGACTGGAAACATGCAAAGCCAGTAAATTTGCGGAGTAAAATTGTAATTCTAGGCAGAAAAAGGATGGGTTTTTAGAGTTTGCTGGCATGGTTCAGAGGTTCATTTGGACATTGAGCTCCCGCAGACTGTCTGGAGTGAGAAATAGATATGTTTAATAATTTGTAGCTGACTTAGGTGAACCAGAGCCCGGTTGTTCGTTCCTGCTTGCGCTGGCCTGTGGCTGTGCTCTCCCTCGGACCGTGGCACTCTGCGTTGGCTGGGGTCTGTAAAAGTGCCTCTCCTGTCTTCCCTATTGCCCGTTTGACTTCCAAAATAAATCTGAGCTTTCGATTCTTCTCGTGGCTCTGGCCTGCTAAAGGTCCTGTGGCGCTGGGGAACGAGGACCGGGGCTTTGCCATCCAGTTACCCGCCAGCCCCTTGCTGCCCTGCCGGCAGATATTCCCAAACCCAGCTAAAATCTGTGCACAGGAGGCAAATCTCTTAAGGCTTGACCTAAAATTTTAGTTACCCTGACATCTAAAGACCACCGGAATCTCCTCGTCCTCCTTTCAGAGAGGGTTGGGTACCAACCAGAGCTGCTGAGTCCTCTGCGGGGGGGTAAACACAGCATCTCTTTGGGGTGCAATACTTCTTTCTTGGCTGTTGGTTCTGCCTTTCCCCTCTTCTGTGCCCGTGCGGACGATGCCGGAGGGTCGGGCAGGCTCTGGGCGGCTCTCCAGATCCCGGCAGAGAACAAGCTCCTCCACCCTCGGCTGTCTGCACAGCCCGGTGAGAAAAAGAACTGTAGGAACTCTTCAGCTTTGAAACATCAACTCGCAGAACAGTATCGGTTAATGAAGGCAAAAATCAAAATTGGTCCATTTTAACATGTCTTCCCCATACCCAGGGTTGTTCTAAAATATGGCATTGATAACTTTGCCTTTACCTCCCTTGTTGAACATCACTGTACAAAAAGAAAAAAAAGAAAAAAAGAAAAAGAAAAATAATAATTGCTTGCTTTCTTTTCAATTTGTTTTTCATTGCTTGTAACCTTTTCTTAGAAGTGTGGAAATGATTTTCCTGATATGTTTTATGCACCGAAATAAAGACACCGCTGATCACCTGAGTCCCCTCCCCATGTTTCTTACACAGTGTCTGTCAGCGCATTTTTCCGTATTTTTACCCACCCCTTTGACAGCTGTCGATAAATAGCATTACAGAGTCCCATAACTCCTGCTAAGGGGCACAGGCTCCTGCGCTGCATCGTTAGGTACGGTGAAGGGGGGGGTGTCATCTCTTTTCTTAACAATTAAATACTTCTGGGAAAAAAAAACAACAAAAATTCACTTTGGAGGACAGACCTGTCCTGGATCAGACATTTACATGGGGATTAGTTTGGCTTGTGCTTCTTGATTTTAGTTTTGAATCTTTTACTCTTTCAGAGATATTTTTGTGAATAGTGGCTGCGTAGCTTGCTTTTTTAAAAAAAATCGTGTATTCCTTGCTAGTAATTGGGCCGAGCTCTGGCTCGGGAGGTGTCCTCGGCCTCTGCCCGCAGGGCTCCCGCCGAGGCTGGTCCAGAGCGATGCTCTCACGGCTTCACAGGAGAAACCTCCTGTAACTAAAGAACCTGCAGCGGGGCGGGGGCAGAACCCCACTCGGGTGGCAAATCAAAGCAGCTGCTTAATTGCAGTTAAAGAAAAGTCAATGTCTCAAGTGTTTCTAGAAAGGGGAGGGAGAGTCGCCGTCCCTTAGGCACGTTTTGTCGGGAGCTCAGGGTATTACCAACAAAATTGTTGCTGTAAATAAAGACAATTAAGTAAATCCCCGAGTCCGTCCCCAAAACAGAGACGGATTGCTTCTGTTGATGTGCGGCGCTGTTATGATTTGACCCTGTGTATATGGCACGTCTCGAGCGCTCGCGCATAACAAGCGCCTCACTTCTCTGCTGTCATCACATGAATGATGCCATCGTTCCCGTGAGTCACGGTGTTTTCTTTATAGTCAGTTCTGAATAGGGTTTTAAAATTATATAGAATATTAGAGGATATACTTTTGGGGGTTTTTTTGCAACCATTTTTTAAAGCCGGTTTCTGTATCTAGCTGTTACAGCATTACTGCCTTTAGCTGAACCCAACGAACATGCAATAGCAGGGTTTGGTTCATCATTCGGGTTTTTTTGGACTTGCTGCTGCTTCTTTTCGCTGCGGAGAGTTTTAAGGAGGGGATGTTTCTCCCTGTGGCAAGAAGAAACAAAGGAAAGGAAACATCAGATGCCAACCGGATTACGGTGTATGCTGTCGGCAGCTCTGCAATTTGGGACAATTTTCTGATTTACAATGCTGTCAAATTGATCTTGGTTAGTAACCCGGCAGGTTTCCATTTGGCCTGCGGGGACGCAGCGCTGGGAGAGGGGAAAGAACCCAAACGTCTTTGCGTTATTCCGCGAGCTGTGACTTTTGTCGTATGCCTTGGAATGACAACGCGCGCTCGTCTGCCGCTGGGCACGGAGCCTCGAATCCCTTCTCTGGGGGACGATGGGTCTGCTCCCCGCAGCGAGAGCGGCCATCCCAAAACCAAGGGCCATTGCGTGACCATCCAAAGCCAAGAGCCTTTGCGTGGCCACCCCGAGCCATTGGGCCATCCCTCAGCCGCCTCTGCCCCTGTGGGAAGCTGTCAGCGGTGGAGGGAGCGTGGGTTGTGCCGGCGGGATGCTGTGCCGGTGAGAGCGGGGACGGGCAAGGCTCATGGCTGGGCTCCTGCGCAGGCAGCAGAGCCCTGAAGAGCTCTTCCTCCAAAAAGAACAATTTTTTTATTATTATATGTTTTTTAAAATCCATGATTGTTCATAGGAATGATGTGAATCTTGGCCCTCCAAAGCGCAGGGCAAACTTGAGCCGCAGTCATTGCGTGCAGCGGTGGCTGTAAGGGTGTCGGGATGAGATCATGCAGTTTTAGCACTCATCAGCCACCAATTTTTGGAGAGGGTCAGGTTTTTTTTCCCCAGCCATTTTCTACCAAGTCTTTAAATATTTCTCACACGTTTTGAGTGTCTGATTCCAGGCAGGTTGGGGCACGCAAGGGCAAAGTAGTTGGGAACGTGGCTGAGACCTCCTCGTGTCACCAGGCGTATGTCCTGTACTTGGGGATGCCGGTGAGGAAAAAGCTGCAGCCCGGTTTGCTCCCCCTCTCCTTAACTCCTCCCCAAAAAACCCCTTCTATTTGTAAACATTCATTTTAGTTAGACCAGGCACCAGATCTGGGAGTTTTAAAAATGTCTCACATTCTCCATCTCGCTCCTTGTTTTTGCTGTGTATTCCAAATTAAGACGAATTTTTTTTTTTTTAGTCTTCTCTTCCCACCATGTGGCGTGAGAAACGGTGCCGTTCAATAAACAGCTGCATCTTGCGGCTTAGGGTTACTCCAGAAAACGCACATAAGGATCGCATTTCATTTTCCTCTTCCATATTTATACACTTATAAATGTGGACTTTCTGGGATTTAGATAACTTGATAGAGATGACGTGTGCCATACAGTCGCTGGGACAGATTCCGGCTTCATTAACGGTCCACTGGCTGAAGGGAAATAGCAGTTACTATTTTGAGCAGTGTAAAATCAGCCCATCGGTTAGCATAGAAGTTAAAAATTACAGGAGTTTCTTTTTACAGAAGCCCCCGCTCAGTGTTCTCCTTCACACAGGGCTGACTTTGCCGTTAAACCCCGCGTTCATCTGACTGCTCGGCCACTGGCGACGGGGTAGAATTCATCAGGGGATGCTCCATGTGTAAGATGCAAATATGAAAGCTGACAGGCAAGAGAACCCTCTGCATGGCTCAATGCCACTGGCATGATGTTCACAGCATCCCAGCCTGGTGGGGGTGGGAAGGCCCCTCTGGAGCTCCCCCATCCCACCCCCGCCAGAGCAGGGGCACCTCCAGCAGTGGCACAGGACGGCGTCCAGGCGGGTTTGGGATGGCTCCAGAGGGGGAGACTCCCCCACCTCTCTGGGCAGCCTGTGCCACTGCTCTGCCGCCCTCACAGCAGAGAAGGCCCTCCTCAGGTCCAGATGGAACTCCCGATGCTCCAGTTTGTGCCCGTTCCCTCTTGTCCTGTCACTGGGCACCACTGAACAAAGACTGTTCCCATCCCCCTGGCACCCTTCCTTGAAGGATCTATCAGCATTGATGAGATCCCCCTCAGTCTTCTCTTCTCCAGACTGAACAGCCCCACGTCCCTCAGCCTTTCCTCATCAGAGAGATGCTCCAGTCCCCTCATCATCTCTGTAGCCCTTTGCTGGACCCTCTCCAGCAGTTCCCTGTCCTTCTTGACCCGGGGAGCCCCGAACTGGACACAGTGCTCCAGATGTGGCCTCCCCAGGGCAGAGCAGAGGGGGGGGATGACCTCCCTCCACCTGCTGGCCACGCTCTGTTTGATGCACATATTTTAGCAACTCTGCTAACGATAGTGGAATGGAGCTGAGAGCGTTCCTGGCTGAAAGAGTCAAGCCACCTACTTTTTCTTCTGTAATTGGACAGAACCTGGGTCTGCTCCCAAACGCAGTCAGTTTTGGAACCTCACCCTCCCTGGAGCTGCGGGCGTTGATGCCCATCTCTGCTTTCAGATGGAGACTCCAAGGGATGTGGAAGCGTGCAAAGTCATTTGTCGTCCCCTTGCGTGTCTTCTGCTGCGCTGTCTGCTCTCTATTTAGGCTGTCTTGTCTAATCCCATCACATCTGTTGGCTCTCTGTGGCTGCAAACACCCTGTAAACAAGCTGTCAAGGTGGAGCACGATGAATTGTTGCAGAAAAGAAAAAAAAATGGAAAAAAAATCAAACCACCTTGAATAGCTAAATAGAAAACCCGAGTGGCTAAATAGCAGCTAAATGTTCTTTCTTCCATTTTCAGTGCTTGTTCCGTCACGGGTGATGGATGATGGTTCATACGTCGACGTTTGGTTGTGAAAAACAAACTCCACAGTGGCAAACATATAGCTGCTCCTCCCCGTTGCTGCAGGAGGGGCTTTAACCAGTCCCCACCTTTGCTTCCCATCACGAAGACACTGGAAGGAGGTGCCATAGTTTAGCAGCGACTTGTCCTTGGCAATTGTTGAGCCCCACCAACCGTTTCACCAGCAATATTTCCCCTATTCAAACCTTTCAAATTGCCTGGCATCTTTGTGCTTCATTTACCATGATAGTATGACTTCTGTAGTGTAATCACAGACAATATAAGAGCAAATATATTCTGTAGGCACTCAACAAGAAGCTTTGCAGTTTACTTAATTCAGTAAAAGTATCTTTAGCTACTTATTAGAATAGCTGTTGCCAATAACTGTGTGTTCACAGCTGGATAAAGTGATAAACCAGAAAGATGTAACAGGGGAACTGGTTTCCCTCTGTTGAAAAAGATGCAATGTTAAATACTCAGATGCAATCTTTTATGTTCATTTAAGGTCCGTTTTCCTTCCGGCTCCAGTGAATGACGTGGAACAAGGTCAGAGATTTGTGCGTGGGTCACAGATCAGCTTTACGTGTCTTGAAAAGTTACTATTTCAAGTAGTATGAGGCTCAGAACAAAACCCAGCGTATTGCTAGTGTTACGGCAGGCACAGGGCGGTGCGAGTTTTGTTCGTGGCTGTTACCAAATGGTCAGTGGAGCTGTTTTAAACAAAACCTAAAAAAAAAATTACTGGTAAAATGAGAGTTTTATGAAAGCTGCAGTGATTTTTTTAAAGCAATTCCGGTAAAAATACCTCTTACCTTTCAGCCCCTTTGATAGGTTCTTGAGGGTTTTGCTGCCCAGAGGAGGTGATGGAGGGCAGGGAAGCACTCAGACCTCCTGCGTATCCTTTTGCGGGGCTGCCTGGTACCCGAGACCCTCCGCTGCCCCCCGGGCACGGCTCTCCTCCAGGCCGGCGAGCATCTCGCTGCAGCCCTGCTCAGCCTCGGCTCTCGCCTCCGTCTCAGAGGGGCCGGACTCTGGTCTCTCCTGCCCGGCGGTTTTGGGCTGCCTCCCGCCTTTCCGGTGGCTCCCAGCTTGGCCGCACTGTGTGAATGGGTGATCTCCAAACCGGCTGCCCTCCGGGGAATGGGAGAGTTACTCCGGTCGCTTCGTTTTCTCAATATAGAAGCGAAATGAAGCAGAGAAGGCAACCAAGCTCTTGCATGCGAAGCGGTGTTCACTGTCTAACCAGATCCCGAGAGGGTCCCACTGCGGGGCAAAATCTGTAAGTCTGGGCTTTGGGCATTATTTAATTTTTTCTTTTTTTCTTCCCCCCCCCCCCCCAAAGAATTCTCCTGTATTTCAAAAATCACAGAATGGCTTAGGTTAGAAGGGACCTTAAAGGCCATCCAGTGCCACCCCCTGCCCTGGGCAGGGCCACCTCCCACCAGCCCAGGTTGCTCCAAGCCCCGTCCAACCTGGCCTTGAACACCTCCAGGGATGGGGCAGCCACAGCTTCTCGGGGCAACCTGCCCCAGGGGCTCACCACCTGCACAGGGAAAAAGCATCATTACATTTCTTCACTGAAGGATAATCTTTATTATGACAATAAAAATAAACCTGGGAGTGTGATGACAGTTTTTTTTGTCTCCCTGATGCAATTTTGGAAGGTAACTGGGTGCTTTCTCCTGCCTGTAAGTCATCAAAACAAATAGCCCAGTTGCTGGTAAATACGGGAACAGACCTTGAGGGGCAGGGAGGGAGAAAGGGAGATCCTGATTTATGCAAGGGTTGAGCCCAAACCGGTCCCACGCCCGGGCACATTCATGAGAGACTCTTTGTATCGTCTCAAGAATTCCCAGTTGCTCTCTTTAACACTTCTGTAAAACATATATTTTTATTTTTGTTTTGCAAAATAAACCTCTGTGTGAGAGGGCAAGGCAGGGATTGTGCTGCATCCCACGGGCGGGAGTATTCCTGCGGGGATGATGTGAAAGCAGCACCCGCTCCGGAGAATTTACTGCCTGTAATTTGGGGGTAACGAAGAGACCTCGGAAAGCTGTGAGTGAAGAAACCTAAAGGAGCACAGCGGCGAAGCAGCGCTTTGAGGTGCTGTTTCCAGCGGGTGCGTAACCCTGGCAGGTGGGTACTGCTCCTCTTGAGGACCTCCAAGATGTGCCATAAAGGGAACGAAAGGACATTGCCGCGGGCACCATGTGTGGTCTGAGTGCAATGAGGGGTCCGATCTAATTTATACACGCACCAGGTTATTGCTAACTTCTGCAGGTAGTGGTTTGGGGATTTTTTTTTCCCCCCTGTTATATTCTCACAAGAAAATAACTGATCACTTTGACTATTTTCACCCCTCAGAAAGGCATAAAGCCATCGTTTAGTTTCTTTGATGTCTTTTCCATGTATATTAATCTGTGCTGTTGTATTAGATAAGACTAACTATGATTTGCTAATGAGAATTACTGTATTCCCAGAGACAAACCGAGAGTATTTTTAGCAAAAGGATAGACTAACGAGACCACCAAGAGAATACGGTGTCGCATTAAATATTGCTATTTAATATACAGACATTTTGCAAAGGATTAGACACTGTAAATCCAGTGCTCTTTCCAAGTAGGATAAGCATTACTTTGAAATGATATTTAATTGTCCACTCTAGACTTTTATGTCATCTAGTGTGTCTAGCCATGCTATTAGTGACTTATGTCAGGGAAAGCCTGCTGTGACCTTACAATACACAAACCTCTAGACGGTGCCTCTCCATCCTTCTCCCAGGGCAGTCTGTTGTTGGGGATAAAGGCTTGGCGTCAAGGAAAATAAACTTTAGCTGTACCAATGGAGGGAGGGTGGAGAAAAAAGCTAAAAGCAAAAAAAAAAAAAAAAAAAAAAGCTTATTTATATGTGGAGAAGAGCCCTTGAAGCTGATGGTCTTGGGATACATGGAGGGGTCTGATGGCCTGGGGCCCCTTGAGCTCTGTATCAAACCTACCTTAGAGAAAGTCCTGAAGTTGCTGTTGTAAAAAGGAACCTGCTTTGATGCTGGGAGGTCTGCGGGAAAGAGCAGCAATGGGGATTAAAATACTTTCTTTAAAATAATTAAACCCAGAGGTTTAGCACTAACTGCAAAATGGGTTAATTCCCCATTGGAGCTGCCTCTTACTAAGCATCTGATGGCGTGAGAGCCGACGTGCAGAGCTCCCGCTGAACTGCACTAAATGAACTCCTGATGGCTTTGCTCCTCCAGCAGGATTAACGCTGCCTTCCCCAAATTAAAGCTGCCTTTTTCGTGTAATGAGTGCAGCAGCGAAACCTCCTTGCATGGAAAGCAAACGGATGAGATGACTCATCGCCCTGGTTCATGGAAACGGTCCTTGAGGGCTGGATGCTAACGCTGAGCGGTGACAAGTGCACCCACCTGAAGCAAAAGGACCACCGGAGCCCTGGAGCACGTTGCCCACCATGCCAGAGGGTGAGAGCTCAGGATCACAGCTGGTCTGGGGGAGGAAAAAATTTGTCGTCTGAGGACCCCATCCCGGGGGAACGATGGTGCAATTAGAGTTGGCCCCTGGGGCAGGTGGGTTTTCCAGCTCTCATCCCTCACCTGAGTGCATAACACCTGTGAGTGAGTGAGGGAGCTGCTGGTGGCCATCACAGCGCTGCCGCTGGCTCTGTAATTGGGCTCTGAGATAGCCCAGCAAAGGTTTGCAGCCTGTGGGTGCCTGGTCTCTCTGCGGAGGGACCCCAGCCGGCACCTGCTGTCATGCTGATGTCTCCAGCACGTTCCCATGTCACAGCATCCCAGCCTGGTGGGGGTGGGAAGGTCCCTCTGGAGCTCCCCCATCCCACCCCCACCAGAGCAGGGGCACCTCCAGCAGTGGCACAGGATGGCGTCCAGGCGGGTTTGGAATGGCTCCAGAGTGGGAGACTCCATCACCTCTCTGGGCAGCCCGTTCATGAGTCAGAAATGTGCGCTCCTCTCTGACTCACCACTGGTGCTCCTGTTGTTGAACCGATGTCTTGTAAAAGAGGTTTCAGGAAGTCAACAGTCCCTACCAGACCCCTCATATGGGTGTAAGCTGCACTGATTATACAAGTTACTGCACATCTACCCGTTTGCAAGACATCAAGGCACAGATTGAATGTCAGGAGGTCCTTCCTAACTCATGTTGCCTTCCAAGGAGAGCTAGTTCATGTTTTACCTCCCAAAGAAAGATGTTTCTGCTAATTTATGTTAACTGGGAAAGAAGGAGCTTTCAAATTATTAATACATACAAATACTTAATGGGAGGATGCCAGGGGGATGGGAGCAGTGGCCAGCCCTGCCGTGGGGAGCAAAAGCCCCAGGGCTGGCAGCCAGGAGAAGTCAGAGCCCCAACGGTGCCACACAGCTCAGCTCACGTTGGCTGACGCTGCTGTCTTGATGTGCACAAGCCCCAGGAAGCAAAGTCACCAGGAGCCACGTTTTAAATAATGTCAATATGTTCTCAAGGTGAAAGTTTGTGTTATGTAATTGCTGGTAAAAAGCAGCACTGTGATATTTCCTTGTGTCTGAACAGGCGCGGGCTGCTCCTCTGCAGCTGGTACCTTGGATGGAGCCTGGGGCTTCAGCAGGGAGAAAAGTGATGAGAGAACCTGCAATGCCCAAGCTGCTGCTCGGGAACTGGCGTGGACACACACTAAAGCAAGAAAATCCCAGCAAACCGCCAGCTGGAGCAACGCCTGTGGCAACTCCAGGGGGAAAGTGCAGTGGTCGGCCATCCATCACCTTGTATGCTTTGGCTGAGAACATTTTCATCCCTGTGCTCCAGCTGAGGAGACCAGAGCTTGTGAGAAGGACGGTGCGAGCGGGGTCACCGGCCGCCCGCGGTGGGAAGAGCTGACCTGGCCACGTGGCTCGGCACGGCTTGGGGTGCTTGAGTCTGGTTTGGCTGGGAAGAAAAACACGTGCAGTATGTTAGAGGTTTGAAAAAGCGAAGGAAGAATGAATGCAGTAACAGGAGCGGGGGAGCATCCAACGAGAGCCATGCAGGAGAAAAGGTGCTTTTGTATCTCTCCGGGGATGCATCAGGTCCCCGGCACGGCCGGCACCGCGGCCTCTCTGCCCTTGGGCGTCCCCCTCCGGCACCGCAGTGGCCGCTGCAGACCAGGTGACGTTTCAGAGGGTCCTGATGGTCTGGGATTTGTGAGCTGTGTGTTGGCCACGCTCGGGAGGGCGCCCGCTGTGCTCGGCGGGTACACGGCTGCGTCTTCCCACTGGTGGAACTGGGAGCAGAGCTGAGCCCTCTGGTTACCTCTGGTCGCTGCACTTGCCATGGTTGTGAATCTCAAACCCCAGGTCGTAATGAGATTGTCAGACTGAACAAAAAGTGGTATTAAAGAAAATTAATAAACGTCAAAATCCAGGAAAAAAAAAACACCAACCCACCTTAATTCTCATTACTCGTATGCGACATGACACCCCCAGAATTGTAATTTCCAATTTCAGCTTCCCTGGTTGACCGCAGCTATGAATTCATTCAAATAGCAAGGAAGGAATTAAGTGTTAATTTAACAAAAAAGAAAAGGCTACTAAGGAATTAGATTAGATTCTTAAATTAAATATAAACCTGTAAAAAGGCTTTCTGAGTGTTTCCAGCCTGGCTCTTTGGTAATTCTCTGCAGTAATAAAACAAAACAGTAGCAAGTGCCTGGCAAAATGCTGAGGCACTGCCCCCAGGGAGCAGGACAGAGGTGCACCGACCCTTATAATGTTATTTTGGGGGGGAATAAACTCGGAAACTTCAGTTAGCCTCTGTGCTTGCGCTGCAGTCGCTGGACCCACAGCAGTTGGGGCTGGGGGGAGGAGGGGGGTTCAAGGCATGGCCTTCATCGGCCCCGAGGGCTGCGCTCGGCGGCGAGGTATGGATGCTTGAGTATCATATTTTAAATAGGGTTTGAAATGCCTTTTCTTTAATGGAGCATCCCATCGTCCGCCGTAATTACAGCCAGCGGTCCGGGCGGCTCTGCCCGCGGAGGGGGAGGCAGACCCCGCGCGCTGCCGCTGGCTGCGCTCCTGTCGTCCTGGCTCGGCAGGGCAGGCTTTGGGGACCCCTCACAACCGAGATAAGGACAGAAGCAAATTAAGATTTAGGAATTTCTCCCGGGACTTTTCTTGGCGCGAAGAGGTTTTTAATTGGTGTTCAATTCTGCAGCAGCCAAAGGCCTTTAATTAGGTTTCACATCGTTCTCCCGTATCACTCTGCTTTTCTACGTTTAGCACCACCGTGATTTGGGCTTCTTTAAGCAGATAAAAGTTTACTATTTGTCTTTGTTTTAAAAAAAATCAAGGTGCTGAGTGATTTCATGTAGATGCTAAACAGCAAATGAGCTGTCGAAACTTAAGCCTGCTAAAGCCAGTGTTTTAGTCTACCGCTGCTATATTTAGCTGCTATATTTATATTGTTTGATAAACGTAGAATTAAAGGCCCGCTAACTTTAATTTTTTTTGTCTTCACTGCATTATTTAGCTGGTGAACCAGCTTTAAAGTTTCCAGCTGGATCTCTTTATTGTTTTTCACTCTCCCCATTTTTAAAAGTCTTTAAAACAGCCCTACAACCCCCCCTGCCCCACAGAGCTCTGCTGCAGCACCAACAGTTTACGGAGTTAATTTTGGCAAATGTTAAAAAAAAAAAAAAAAAAAAAAGCCTGCCTGTATCATTCTTAATCAATTGGGTTTGTTTTAGGGGAGCCCCTGCTCTGCGCAGCGATGTCCGGGACTGGCGGTGCTGCCTTCGGTGCCGGCAGGCACGCGGACCGGACCGACACCGCAGCCCCTTCCCTGCGCCTCCTGCCTGGGGCAGCGCCGTCTCTGGGAGGTGAGCCCTGACCAACACCTTCCAAAGTCAGGAAAAATGGTCCTTCTGTCTTGAGCAGATTTCGGGTTGGATGAAAAATGCCTCAGTGCTCTACTAAAAGTCCAGGTGGTGGGTTATTACTGAAGTCCAGACAGTAGATTTGTTAAAAAAGCAATCAAACAAGTGAGGAACCTCACGGGCATTTGTCCCGTCTGGCTGAATATGAGCTAACTCTTGAGGCTAAGTTATTTTCTAGGTATTTCCATTGATTTAACTGGAATTACTAAAAGTGAATGCTGCTCTGCTATGCAGAAAAGAACTTTGTCAGTAGATACGGAGATTTGTCTCTGTATACTGATTTATTCTATCTCCAAAAATGTTCTTATATACACAATCTGCGGTGGGTTTGGAAGTTGCTTTTTCCCCCGTGTTCACATCTGCATGTGGACGATGCAGTGCCGTGTCTCAGCAGTGCAGTTGGTTTTGATCATGATACAGGCAGAAAGTGCAGGTGAACGTGTGGGTGATGACAAACCTGGAGGTGCTCGGGACAAATGCCGTCTGATGCCGGTGCATCATGCCTTATAGCAGGAGACCCTATAGCCCCTTCCAGTCCCTAAAGGGGCTCCAGGAAAGATGGGGAGGGACTCTTGATCAGGGAGGGGAGTCATGGGATGAGGGGGAAAGGCTTTAAACTGAAAGAAGGGAGATTTAGATGAGATATTCAGAAGAAATTCTTCCCTGTGAGGATGGTGATCCCCTGGGGCAGGTTGCCCCGAGAAGCTGTGGCTGCCCCATCCCTGGAGGTGTTCAAGGCCAGGTTGGATGGGGCTTGGAGCAACCTGGGCTGGTGGGAGGTGGCCCTGCCCAGGGCAGGGGGTGGCACTTGGTGGTCTTCAAGCTACCTTCCAACCCAAACCATTCTGTGATTCCATGCTCTACTCAGGGGAAGATCGCTGTTCTTCAGCCAGAAGATGCATCACCATCCTGGGGGTGAACCTGTGGCTGCCCACACCTCTCCAACACCACCCACAGACACCGCCGACACTGTTTTCCTCCCAGTGACCGGCAGTGCCATTTAGGTAACACTTCCATTCCCCGCAGCTTGCACAAAACCCTGGGTACCTTCAGGCATGGGTCCCCTGCGTTGCACCCATGTGCCCCGTGTCCGTTCAGCATCCATCAGTGCAAAGCAGGAGGTTAATCCCAATTACAATAAAAGTTTATGTTAATAAATAAATGGTAATATATCCAGGGGATATATTTTTATCCAGGGGATGGGAAAAACCCAAATGTGTGGTCAAATCACATTAGTTCCAGTATTTAAAATTATTATTGTTCTGTCTGCGTGGGAGAGGTTGCTGTTTCTGCCGGTAATTCCCATGAAGAAAGGCCTTTCTGCATGTACCTGGGTGCCACAGGCTCTGAAGGGAGATGCTGCTGCTGGCTCATGGCACAGGCAGGCCTCATGGTCTAACACTAATTGATCAACAGTCAGATAATAAGCCGCTGTTCATTAGCCAACAGTTGTTGCTGTACGGTTTGTTCCGCTCTCTCTCAAGGGCCACGTTCTCCATGCTCTCTGCTGGATTTTCCTTAAGGACAGCCCCAGTTCAGTGTGGCTGCCTGCAATGCTGAACACCCCAAACTTCTCCTGCTCTGTTCAACTCCTGTCGCTCGCTCCGAGGAGGAGCTCAGCCCCCACTGGGGCTCTTGGGGAGACGTTGGTGCTCCCCAACACCTCATGAACATCATTGCTACCTCCAGGCTTTGCCTGTGTTACAGCCCCTTGTCACTGCGTAGGGGCTGAAAGGAGGATCAGCATTAAAATGGTCAAAAATGTGTGTATGGTGAGGGAAAAGCTCTGGCAGACCCCCATCAGGCCATGAACACCGTGTTGTACATACACCGTATGGTATGTGCGCCGTGTTGTACGTACACTATAGCGCAGCCTCAGGAAGGGCTGGTCGGTGACCAAAGTGTCTGCAGTGCTGCTGGTCTTTCCTGGGACCGCTTCCTCTGAAATGCAGAGGCATCACTTTGGTGGATAGATTTCCTTGGGCAAAATTAGCAAATTGAGCGTGCTGAGGAATCTGTGAGTTTTGGTTTCTATCCTGGGAAGCATTTCTAGAGGAGCGGATGCTCAGCAGAATCTGTTGCTTGATGCTGACTCCACAGCTGATCCAAAATAGCAGTAATTTTTCTGTGGATATTTATAAAAGCTTTTCTATGCTTAAAAATCCTGTGAAAATATTTCTATCATTTCTGTTTATGTGCTGTCTTGTAATATTTTTTTGTTGTTTTGGCCTTCTTTGAAAATCATGGCATTTTGGGTGTAAAAATTCAATGGGGAAGAGTGAAAATTGCCACCTGGTGGTTTTTTCTTTCGGTTTGTTTTTCTTTTTTCCTGTGAAAACTGCTGTTTCTGATGAACAGACATCCTCTACCAGACACGTGCTTGGATGAGAGGGGCTGGGTGTCTCTGCTTGCCTATGGAAGAGCCCGTGGCTGCCCCTGCGCCCAGCTCAGGGTCCTGCCCAGGTGCATCAGCCACCTCGCAGCTGCGGAGAGATTGGGATGGTTTCGGATGCAAACCCATCACCTCCCCTCAGCCAAGCACCGATCCTGCCCGGGGAAGAGCCACAGCGGCAGCGAGGAGGGTCCTGCCCGCCCTCCCCTGCATCCCCCGTGCGGCATCTGGGTCTCAGCGAGCTCATCCCCATGCTGCGGTCCTCCCGCCGGGGGTTGGCGGGGGTGCAGGATGCTTTAATAATAAGCTGCTGTTTTACCAGACGCTGTCAGGTAAATGGAGTGCGAAAGCCTAATGACTCTGGCATAAATGGGAGAGCATTAACATTAATGCAGTTTGTTGATGTAATTGGTAGCTCGTTAGGGTGAGTGCCAAGCTCCTGACGCCGTGATCCAGCAGCCGCCCCGGCCGAGCTGTCCCAGTGCTGGGGCAGGACCAGCACCGTCGGCACCGTCAACCCCATCCTGGCGACTGGCCGTGACGCTGCTCCTGCTCGGCCCTGTGCTCTGACGGTCCCGGCTGAGCCGAGGCAATCCTGCAACCCTCCGAGGGTTTGGTGACCATGGGTAGGTCACCGCAAGGCTTGGTGCAGTAGTCGCTGTCACCCCTGTGTGGACTAAACCCTTTGCACCTTTGCTGGTGGTGCTCCCCATGTGTCCCCAAGACTTAGACTTCAGCAGCTAAACCCTCTTTTTCCTCCACTGCTTGATTATTTAGACGTGAAGTCTTTCTGGAAGGCAGACGGGAGCATCTCATACTCCACGTCTTGTTCCTCTCCTTGGGGAAAGGAACTCAAACGCCATCCGGGCCCCCGGGCTCAGCGCGGCACATCCGGCAGAGATGAGCCAGCGATGCCCCAACCTGTGCCGGGCTGGTTAGCACGGCATCAGCCTGGGTAATAAGTGCTAAGTCACGTGCGCTGAGGACACTTCAGCAGCAACACTGATGGCTCTTCAGGAGGGATGATTCTGGTGGAGTGGCTTTCGATTTGTTCCCGGCCCATACGTCTCTCCTCTTCAGCATGGTGGTAGAAATTGCTTCATTATAAACTATTTCACAGCAGCAGACCTCGAAAGTTTCTGAATTAGAAGCAAATTGCACAACTGATTACTTTTTTTTTTTTTTTTTTCCCAGATCTTGATTCTTCAGGAGATGAAACACGTTTCTTATCGCTTCCCTTCCCGGGGGCCTGGGGCAGTAATTACCAGCCCGACGCAGGGCAGAGGCGAGCTGCGTCGCTTTGCTGCGCACTCTGCTCTGTAGCTGTATTAGTCCCTCAAATATCACCCCCTTCTCTCTGACTCTCAGACCTGACCGTTTCAAGGTTTAAAAAGAAAAAAAAGCAAAGCAAAAGTGGGCAGTACAGAGCAGATCTACACAGGTTTGATGTTACACCTTCCTCTGCAAGACAGCTATTGCCTTGGAGGCATGTTCCTTCAACATCACAGCTGCTTTTGGACCAGCACCATGAGTGGCCACCATGAACAGGGTTACAGACTCCCAGCCTGGTGGGGGTGGGAAGGGCCCTCTGGAGCTCCCCCAGTGCCACCCCCACCAGAGCAGGGGCACTTCCAGCAGTGGCACAGGACGGCGTCCAGGCGGGTTTGGGATGGCTCCAGAGGGGGAGACTCCCCCACCTCTCTGGGCAGCCTCTGCCACTGCTCTGCCGCCCTCACAGCAGAGAAGGCCCTCCTCAGGTCCAGATGGAACTCCCGATGCTCCAGTTTGTGCCCTTTAGCTCTGATTACCAGTGACTGTCATTGCTGGTAACCTCCATGCTCCGGGAAGTCCCCTCGTGGCACAGCCTGCTGGCAATCCCCACAGAGTTGCTTCCTCTTGTTAATTCCCTACCTCTCCACCTCGGCGCAGTACCTCACACAGGGAGATTTGACCAACAACCGCACTCTGGATTGATGAGTACAAGTGAGTTTCCCCAGTCCAGCGAGGTAGTTTTCTCATAAGGGACGATGCGCTATTGGTCTGGCATGATTTCCCATGGATGAGAACACATGGTGTTTTATTCTGGTTTCCACTTGTTTTTATCCTGTTGTCTTACAGCTGCTTATTATGTTCTGATAGAACAACAGAAATGCTGTCTCCCTAATTAGATTTATCACAAATGCCCAGCCTCCAAAGTATTGACAATTAGAAAGTGTTCTTTAGATGGAGGTAATTGTCCAATATGGGAACATCGATAAAGCAATAGAGTGATTAACAAAACATGGAAAACGTATGGATACATCAGAAGCTGTCTGATCTGGGTCTTCTCAAAGCAAGCGAGCAAATCATAGGGTTAGTCAGAGGACAGATTCATTGCCACCATAAAAACAAATTGGTTTTTATAGGATCCTGTGATTGAAAAGATTCTTGCAGGCTGATCTGGCTGGAGGCCAATGAGATATGAAGGTATTTGGGAGACAGCAGCTTCCTCACTGTAGCCTGCAATCATTACTCTGAGCAAGAAGGTCAGTCAATACCCGCGTACATCTCTTTGGTCATATTGCCTATAATTCATCTAATCTCTTATGTACATTTTTCAAAGGTATTTTTTGGTTCTCTGCACTGTGATGGAGGAAAAACAGGAAAAAAAAAAAAAAAGCTTTCATAGTGTTTGTGTTGATTCTTCCACCGGAGAACTGCTGAGGTGGTGGTAGGCTGTGCTGTACAACCACTGCCATCCATGGAAGAGCGGGTTGGGGTCTTTGTGTGATGTGGTATTTGCC
>NW_009647735.1:8590496-8618780 GCF_000708025.1 Charadrius vociferus
GTTTTGGGCTCTTTGAGTGATGTGGTATTGGCCAGTGTTAGGAACAGGAAGGATAACAAGGAGGCCTGGGTTAACACTTCTTCCCGGATAAAGCTAACGACTGTGTCTACGCATCGTGAAATTTCCCAGTCAGTCTTGCAGTTTTGCCTTGTCGTCGGCTACTTTGTGTGAGGCTGTACCAGGTGCCCTCTGCCTCCAGAGAGTTGGGCTGAGGGCATCTTCCCTTAGAGCGCGTTACTCTTCTGCACCTCCATGTTTCAAATGCATTTCTGCATCTGGCCACGTATCTCCAACTGTTTCATGTGTTTCGGTCCATAAGATGACCTCATTAACTTCGTGGCACTTGGGAGAAGCCTAAAAACGTGCAGCCCACGTGGTGTGTCTGATCCCAACCTTTTCCACTCTGGAAAGCAAGGAAGTGATTTCTGGTATCAGCTACCTTGTGCTGTTGTCTCTGCCTTATTTTGTTCCTTGCCAAATGCTAGAAAGTGGTTTGTTATTGTCTTAGGCTTCTGTTTGGCTGGATCAGTTCCATAACTAATTACGTATGAAATCAGACTGTTTTTTTTAACACTTTGAAGTTTTTACAAGCATGACATAGAGTAAGAATAGTACGGAAATAGACCAATATTTCCCCTTACTTTGAAGTTACTAAAACCACATCTAATTACAAAGTGATTAAGACTGAGTCACCACAATTGTGTCTCTTTGTTACGTAGTTTTTGAGCAGTATCGATACCCTTAAACATAAACCATTTCATAAACAGGAGTGCGGAAGCTATGAGGTTCGGCTTGCGGTGCAGGCTGAATTTTATGCTGAACTCCAAGTTGCCTTTCGGTGAGTGACAGCATTACATAAAACATCAAAGCCATTCCATGTGCTGCATGGGAAAAAGACCTACCCGCTCAAAAAAGCAAAATCGATGGTGGAAGACATTGCTTAGTTGTCCGTTTCTACAACTTTTCCTAGTCTTTTTTAATAATCATTTATTTATAAGTTGTAGGATTAACGCCTGAGCTGCTTTAAAATGAGGGCCTGGGGATACTCCAAGGTTAACAATCATATTTTTGTTTTCATAGTGTTCTACTTCAGTTATTAAAAGTTATTTCACCCGGTGATAACAGTTACCCAGAACAACAGATAATTGAATGGGTTTAATGGAGCCTTGATTTTAAAATACTTGCTTTGAATGACAATGTGCGAAGTTAAATAAATGATGGATGAGCAAGATTAAATGGAACAGAACTCTAATCTACCTTAGATAATATAGGAGCCATTAATATAATTCTAAAATACCTGTAGTTAAAGGCTATGAAAGTCATAGCCAAGGAGAACATGGATGCTACAAGGAAACGTCATGTTCAGGGTCTGGGCACAGTTTTGTGTAGAACAGGAGCTCCTGAGCACGCTGAATTGGAAAACCGAATGCCTGAACGCATCCGTAGGAAAGCATATGCTTGTTCTGACTCAGTGGCAGCTCGTGGAGGTGGGGGTTAGTTTTCGGTTAACAGCCAGGACTTGTTGGGTCCATCTGGGCTTTTGCTCTGCCCTCCAGCCCAACAGCAGTTGTGTCCTTTGTGATGGCCAGTTTCAGAAGATGGATGAGATTTCTGCAGAAATCCTCAAATTATCTTTCTAAAGCCCTTCAGGTGTGACAAGGTGTGACAAGCTGGGACAAGGTGCGCCCCACTCCCAGTTTTAGAAAAGGAGGGTTGCCCAGGGCAGTGGTGGAGTCACCATCCCTGGAGTTATTTAAAAGATGGGCAGACGCAGTGCTGAGGGACATGGGTTAGTGGTGGGTCTGGAAGTGTTAGGTTGATGGTTGAACTTGATGGTCTTAAAGGTCCCTTCCAACCTACACGATCCTATGAAAGGCTCTCAGTATCATTTTGGAAATGACACAAGATTGGTGAACCTGGTGGTGCCTCAAAACTATTCTAGAGAGACACAGGAGGGTCATTTAGGGATTTACAAACCTAATAAATGTTAGTTAAGGCTTCCTGCATGTGTGCAAGCCCAGTGAAGGCAAGGTGCCTGCTGCCCACCGCTCTCCTCCGACAAAGCTCTCTGAAGCACTGTCTGAAACGACATACTTGTCCTTGTGGTCTCAGGAAGGTACTTTCCTTCTTCCAGCTCTGCCAGGAGATACTGTAGAAAAACAGGCAATCTCTGCATATCAGAGTTATCCTTTCTAGGGTCAGACAGTGGGCCAGTGCTTAGTAGGTACAAATTAAAGCAATTTGCAGAATCACATGGGGTTAGAAAGACATTCCTGTTATCTAACAGTCCAGAAGAAAATAGTATCCACATAATAATAATAATACAGTTAATTAAAATCAGTCACAAGTCTGCTCTGCTCTGATTATGCACTGCTAAAAAATACAAAGGCACCAAGAAATTGAGTGCAGTTACTTCCTGACCTTTTTCAACAGAAAACCCCAAACAAGCCCGCAGTCAGGAGTCAAGCCAGAAACCCCGCGGGTGGAGGGCTTTAAAAAGGGACCGATACTGCAAAGCAACTCGCTCAGTGTGATCTGAGCCTCAGGGCCATGGCTCTATGCATTTGGAGCTGTGTTTGTCCAGGACATGGAGATGCTGTTTGCAGGAGCTCTGTGTCTTCTTCCCGACCCCACAGACTCTCCATGCGTGGCTCTGCGGGAGCATCACAAGCTTGGTGTGATGCGGGGATGCTGCTGGACAAATGCGTTCTAGAAGTTTTGTCTCTTTTAGCATTCCCATTTTGCGTAAGATCGATTTAAATCAGAAAAGGAAAGATATCCTACATGTTCTCCCTCCTCAAACAGCTTTTCTCCTGGGCAAAGCAGGGGCATCCATGCTCATACACAGTTGGGGACTGTTTTTTTCAGACCACCTCGTTAAGGATTCAGTTCAGTGCCATATTGCTTCTGCACTGAGTCATCTGGATCAAGAAGAGGACTGTTTTCAGCCACCAGACGAAGATGATAAACAAGTCTCATCAGACGCTTTTCAGGGTCATGGGTTAATAAGACCGTAAATCTAAGGGTAATTTCTCTGAAAGCCACAATGAAGTCATAGTCTTCAGCACAAAATGTCAGCTTTATTGTTCCAACATTATTTATCTGAGAAGAGCAGTTATAGGTAATTTGTGAACTGTGCAAAAACATGAACTCATGCATAATAATCTTAATGGAGCTTGTTTACATCTTCTGCTTGTGCATAATTAGCAAAACATATGATCCAAGTTGTTCTCCTCATTTAGAGCCCTGTTTTGGCTGGTCGACTTAGCGGAGTTGGTGTTGCCAAGAGCTATACTGGGTAATGTTTTCTGATGGATTTAGCGTGTGATATCTCTGCGCAGCAGTAGGATCTGTAAATTTATGACAAAAAGATCAAGGCTATCATAAACAGTAATATTTGCTGGAAAGGAAAGCTGTGATTCCAGCGCCGGCATCTCCTCCGTGCCATGCGCAAATGCGTGTCATCAGCTGTGTCTCATAAAAGCCTGACATTGAGTGACTGATTATCACAGCCTTGAGATTGGGCCTTCTAATTGGGTAAGCAGAATGAATAACTTTAGTTCAATTAGGTGTTGCTGGCTGGACAACCAATAGCAGAATGCATGTCTCCACTAAATGTTATCATTAAACCCTTTCACATCCTCGGTTATTCTGACACCTGGTTACTGCAAATTGATCTTGTGGGTTGTTTTGGTTTTGGTTTACAGTTTGTTTTCTTTTCTGCTTTGGCATTATTTTACAGCATCCAGCTAAATTAAAATCAGCAGTAGACGTTGTTTAACATCTTTCTACGCACTTCACAGGAACGTCGGCATTGTGTGTATCACTGTAGTTGCGGCACTAGTTCTGAGGCTGATCAAATGTTTGTTGCCAATTAGGATTAGGTGAACTTTTACCTTTTTTTCCCTGCTTTCAAGCCAATTCCAACTCACGCAGTTGTAATAACTTTCTGAGAAATTGTTTATGTAGCCGACTCCAACGGGAGACGTAACTGCAGATAGATCTCAACGAGTTACCTCTCCCTGATTCACTCTTCATCACGGTGCGATGCCTAATTTGCTCGCTAATTATGTTGTTTGCTTCCTTCGCCGATTTATGAAGCTCTTTTAACAGCAAAAATCCCTAGGATTGAGTAACCCGGATGGATGGGCCCCCCCAGGCAGCCCCCGTGAGTAACCTGTCCCCTTCCTGGCCGTCTCCATCTCCTCCGCCGCCCCTCTGTGCCCCCCACCCCTCCCACCGCCCCCGTTACCCCCAGGGCAGCGCTCCCCTGCTCCTGCCTTGCCTTCTTGCCCTGTTTTGCTTGGGAAAGAGCCGATGGATATCCCACCTGAGCACCTCTGTCTCCCTTTCAGGGTTTATTGTCTTGTGCTTTGCTTTGCCCTGGTGTGAAGGGTGGGAGGGAGAAGGGGGTTTGGGCAACAGATATTTGCCTGTTGTTGAAAGTGCTGCTGGAAGGGGGAAAATGTGGCAGCGAGAGCCTCCGCAGAGTACATGAGGAGGGAGTGCAGCTGAAAGGAGGGAGACGATGAAACTTCGCAGCGCTGTGGCCACCCCCCCGATCAGATCCCCGGACCCCCTTCCTGGAGCTGGAGAGCATCTTCCTGGAAATGCTGGGTCATAGCTGCTTTCTCATCACCGTCTCTGGTAATTTCTCTGGTTTTAGCTGCTTTTCAGGATATGCTGTGGCAGCTTTGGGGGAGAGCACCCTCCTCCTGAAGGGAGGGCGATCGTGCTTCTCCCTGACACCCCATTGTGTTTGCAGCCTGCTCCGGGATCTCTCCCCCTTAACTTTGAGGCTGACATCTTCAAATAATGATGGCTCATGAGCACAGCAGAACCAGGTTTTAATTTCCCCGAATCAAAAGCCTTTTATAGATCTGCAGTGTGTATTATCTGTCCAGAAGGTGCATCTGCTCGAGCTGGAGAGAACAGGTATGACTTAACGCAGCAGTGTCCCACGTGGGCAGGCAGAGCAATGGCTTATCATGGCTTTCCTATAAATGAGGTTCTTGCAAGTAGCTAGCGAGCTCAGCACCGACTCTTTCAGGATCTCATCTGAAAACTTTCACTTTTGGAGATTTCTAGTCCCGCTGAGCCTTAGCAATGCTGTGCTGGGGGATCCGCAGCACAGAGTGCTCTCATCCCGCATCTCTGCTCCAGGTGCTGCTTGGAGCAGGTATCCTAACCCCCTAGATGGGCTCTGCAGCATCCCGCACAGTCTGGGGTTTTGGTACCTTACTAGTTTCTAAAAAAACCCACCAAACTACCCAAACAAAACCCCCAAACATAATTCTCCTTGGTGTTTCAGGTATTGGGCCAAGATTTTGCCAGTGAAGTGCAGTTCAGTTAGAGATGCTTCCACATTATTTCATTATCGCTGTTCAGTTTTGCTGGTTTGATTCCTTATGCCGCGGCGCAGTGGCACAGACCTTGTCCTGGATCATCTCCTCTTGGCATATCTCTGGGTCCTGCAAGATATGGTGCTGCTGCAGGACTGTCCTGCTGTGAGCACCTCTCCACCATCTCCGCTGCCCCAGGTGCCATCGTGGTCCCCAGTGATGACCATGGAGCCTGCGGGCAAGTGTCCTGGAGCAGGGCAAGTGATGAGGAGCAGACGGTGAGGGACTTTCATTCAGATGGATGTCTTGGGAGGAGGATGTGGTTTCCCCCGGCATGGGCCTGTTGATACTATTCTTTTGTACCGACACCCTCCTCCTTCCCAAAATTGCATGCGTCCGACCCTGCGCGGTATTTCAGGAGATGCCAGGCTGCTTCTTTGTGCCTGTTTATGGCTTCAAATGTTTTTCCTTTTATTGCCTACTTCAGATGCAATAAAAGAGAAATGAAGGGGCCATTAAAGGAAAATGCTCTTCCCTGCCATTTATCTGATCTGTGCGATGTTTCCAGAACTGCTCCTGGGTGCACGCCGCCTCTACCCCTGCACTGTTCGCCCTCTTCCCATCCACACGATTCTCTCTCTGCTCGCTGGTGCCCCTTTTCTGGGGCTGGTTTCCCACCCCTCCGGCAGTGCGATTCACTGGAGGCCAACCGGTGAGTAGGACCGGGGGCCAAAAAGCAGAGGTGCGGGAGCCTGTGGCGGGGGGGAGAAATTCCTGCATCCTTTCTGCAGCAGGTCAACCCTTTCTCAGCCCTTGCTGGACAGCTTGGCAAAGGGCTACTCGTTCCTTGGCTTTCCACATTGCCGCTAAGGATTTGATAGTTTAGGAAGGCGGCCCAGAGGATGCAGGTCTGACTTTATCCTTACAGTTTATAAATGCAGCTCCTTCTAACGCCTGGATCGTGAGCCAGCCCTGCAGCGTGTCCCGCTGGTCCTGCGCAAAACTGGAAATCTGGGGGAGAGGAATAGCATGAAATAGGTAATTAAGGCTGGTCTACCCCATAGGCACATGGAGCGTTTCTCGGAGCGCGGCTTTTCTGCGTGCACACACCGTGGTGTTGGGGAGGCTCTGGGCTGAGCCTGGTCACGTACCAGGGGGATGCAAAAGGCACAGTCCCGGCGTAAGTGCCCTTCCCCTGCCAATCCTCCTGAATCGGCTCCAAAGGCATCATTACAGAAAAGCGACTGGGGACTTACTAGAAGCCAAAGTGAGATATCTTCCTCTGGCTTTGGTCCTGGAAACAGCTGAGCAGCTTGGAGACTTACAAAACTACTGCAGCGGGATGTGGCCATCCTCCGCGGAGGCCGTGGGCATCAAACTGGAAAATGGGTACCCTCAACATCAGCACACAGACAAACCCTCTTTTTCTTTTCAGCGCTGGTGTAGGAGGCAGTAAATGATGAGAGTGCGATTGATTTTTCAATTACAGTTCCTGCCTTGCCACTTCTGCCATCTGCTAGGTACCTTGGAGGCATCTTTATTTTAAATCCTACTTCATAACCAGTAAAATATTAAAGGAGGGCAAGATAACCTTGTCAGACAAATTTGATACTGGTTTTCTGATTGTTCTCTTTATACTAAGTTTACAAGCTTGGTTGATTAAGGTAAAAGGATTATAGGGGAGACTCTCCCACCTTGCGAATCTTTCCTACTTTGAAAATAACAACATGAAGAATTTATGATCTTCAGCAGCATAATTTATAGTCAGCACTGGACTGGTGTAGAATGAGCTGATTTTAATACACCTAAATACAAGGCGGGGTACAAAGCAAAATAAACATGGCCTGTGTGGGCAAGACAGTGAAGTTCTTGCTTTAACAGAGTGTTTCAGAGGAGAATTTGTGTTTTACGGTTGCCAGGAGCTTTAGTGTTTGTGCTGGGCCTGGGTCTCTGTCTTGGGTGGGTGGGGGAGCTGGTGGCTGGTGGCAGCACGGTTACAGCCAAAAAACCCCTGAGCTGATCTCTGTTGCCTGTGCTGCAGAAGCGAGGGGTGACCTCACAGCCCTCAGCACCACTGCTGCTCCCACAGCATCATCCTGCACCTCCTCCAACCCTTATGGCTCCGACAGCTTCATCCTTGGCTCTTCCTTTGCCCAAAGGTCACTGTCGCCATGTGTTGTTCCGCTCTTCAATCTCGCAAAGCCTTACAAAGCCTTGCGCTGGGAGGAAAAGCTCTCTCTGTGCTAGTGCTCAGACCTGTCAACGGAGACTTCATTTGTCTTTTACGATTTGCAGCGCTCTGTTGTCTCGCGGCTCCAGGCGTGACCCCATCCCAGTGCCGCTCAATACTTTCCGTGGGTGGAACTGGCGGTGATCCCGCATCGGCGAGGAAAAATCTGTCTTTGAGCTTGTCATTAGGAGACTTCTTTAATATTGCCACAGGTGAGAGCACAGGAGGGAAAGGGCTTGAAGATGTGAAAACACCCCACGTGTGTCTCTGGGGACTGGGAGCACTGGGCTGGGCGGGCGGCACCGGGTGCTTGGGGCAGAGCCCTTGGGGGATGCTCACCCCCAAAGGGGTGAGGGACCATCCTGCCGTAAATTTGCCTTTCTGTTTAATCATCTTTTGAGCCAGCCTGGGAACGTGACAGCAAAACCTGCTGTTTTCTGGGTGGCAATCGCAGAGCAGCAGCCCTGGGCTGCAGGGATGTGTTCAGCTCTCCAGCATTTTCTGCACAGCCCCCCTTTATTGTTGTGAAAAACAAGAAAAAAAAATTGTGTTTTTCTTTGGCATGGGTCTCTGTTATAGGAAAGTAACAAAGGGACAGGTTTTTTCTTTTTTTTTTTTTCTTCTTTTTTTCTTTTCTAATTGCTCCACACAGCTCTCCTAGCTCATGTGCTGATAGCAGTCATTTTTATGTGAGTAAAGGGGACTATTGATTGTTTCTTTTCAGTTAGGACTATCCATAACATGTGTGAACACAAGCCCCTTGCTGATCTCTCTACTGGTGTTTAGTAAGTCTCCCAGAATCAAGATATTTTTGTGGGTTATTTTGGTTTGTTGGTTTGGTTTTTTTTTAATTCTGAGGGCTGACAGGACCAATATCTCCCAGGAATTGTCAGTGCATTGTTAGAAACCACACTAACAATAACATGATCTATCTCATGAGATACTCCAGGGAATCAGACAAAGCACTGAAAACCATTGCCAGAGTTGCCTTCACAGGGCTCCTTGTGTCTCTTTGGGCTGCACTGCAGATGCCAACAGAGAAATTAGAGGGAATTTGGGGGTATTAAGAAGTGATTGAATAGTGGGGCTGGCAGGGAAGGCAGAAAGTCATTTTGTCCTGTGCTTGCTCCAGGGCAGGAACTGCTTACGTGAAGATCTCTGCCTGCCCTGGTCTGGGGGACCCCATCCAAGGAACCCTGATGGACCAGTTCCCAGAGGTCACAGCCATCCAGCCCTGCCGTCCTGTCCAACCCTCCTTTCCCCTGTGAGGAGCAGACATCAACAAGTGTTCACCCTTGTCAGCTTCCTCAAGGTCTGTCTCTTTGGCATGTAATTTACTTTTTCTTTGTTTTGTTATTTTTTGTGAAGTTTGCTTGAAATCCGATTTCAGCCCAATGCTTCTCCCTGGGCAATTCCAAACTCATTTGGGACTAACTCTAGAATTCATGAGCACAATGTCACTGCTAATGTCATCTCCCTGCCTCGCATTCCTCGTTCCTGCACAATAACATGATCTTCATTTCAAGCTGAGGCTTCTGTGGGATGACCAAAAAAACCCAAAAGTCATCTTCCATAGCCCCGGCCTGCTGCAGGAGTTTCCTCTTTCATTTCTTCCCCTTCACCACCTTCAGCTTGTCTTAAGAGCCGCGATGGTGGTTGTGCTGCTGCCCGGAGTGGTGTTGGTGGCTGCAACCGTGTCACCCGCGTGCTTCACGAGGCCGATGTGCGAAAAGTCACGGAGTGATCCCCCATCGCCCCATTCTCGTGCTGCCTGCAGCTTCAGAGAAACACGGAAAGCGAGGTGCTAATCACTGCGGGCAACAGGCGTTCCGGCGTGTCTCAGCAGCTCTGTCATGCAGACGGTTATATCACAGGATAAAATTAGACTCTGGCCTTGAAACCTCTCTGTGGCAGAGCAGGAGCTGTAGCCTTGAAGCCACCCACATCCCATGTAATTCTCTGGAAATTATGCACTTTGAAAATGCCTGGCTCGTTCTGGCGAGCTTAAATCTTTTCTTACGGCACGAAGTGCTCCTGCCTTCTTTTCCAGACTTTGGATCCCTCCTCCTCTCTCCACTGTGCACCGCGCTCAGAACATTTTCTCCTGGAGCACCTCCACCAGAAAAGATCCTTTTTATCATGCATACAGCAGCGCGAAAGAGAGCGCTGTGCCAATCGGCAGCTCTTCTCAAGAGTTACTGCAGACGATGTATTTATCTCCCAATCTCGACTCCCCCTGGCAGTCCATTCACAGGGGGAAAAAAAACAACAAACCCAAAACAAAAACCAAGAAGAAAGCAAGACTGGAGCCTTGATTATAAATAGGTTTTGCAGAGAGGCAATATTATCTGCTTTAAAAGCAAGCAAACAAACAAAAATGCACACAAAGGAAGCCTGTCTCTCCTTTTGTCCTCTGAATGCAGCCTCGCTGCTCTGGGTGCGAATGAGCAAACTCTAATATAATCAAAACGCTTAGAGATAATGAATGTTTTGGTACCTGTATTTAGTGACGATGTCAACTGCCCCTCCGTTAATAATAGGTATGTTTTCCCCTCGGTGGAAGCGTAATAAATCTATAGCAAGTCTGGGTAGACGCCACTGATTTCCACTTCAATGGAAGCAGAGAGCCAAGTCAGGTCTTTTATGACACCTAATCGATGAGAAACCACCCGATAACACATACGCACAAAAAGTGCTAGAAACTGCCATAGCCCTCACGAGCCTAAAGCAGTCTGGGTGGGCTTCGTTCAGTCTAGCAGGAGTTACTACCAGGTGTGATACAGCGTCGCTTCTATTTAATTTTATGCCAATTACAATGTGCACAAAGCGAGAGGGTCACACACCGTAAATCAGGACAGGCACTGTGCTTTCTGATTTGCTTTTGCACCGATCCTTGCTCTGTCAAATTGTTCGCTGGCAAGTACGATTAAAAAATTAAGTTTTAAAAATTAAAGTTTAAAAATTAAGTTTTAAAAATTAAACATTGAAAAATGACTCCTCACAACAATTTTCAACATTTTTTCTTTGAGGTTTTTCATTAAGATGAATGTTGAAACTACTTAGACCCACGTTTTTGGTAGAAATGTTAATCTATATAAAAACACATTAAAACCAAGGCACATCTATGCTGAATCTTGAAAGCTAAAAGCCCTTTTCTGAAATATTTGCATTTTAAAGCTCAAGGTAATAATAATGAAGTCTGTATAGCTTAAAAGGAAGAATTTACTGTCAGAGAAAAGCTTTGGTTGTTTTTCCTTGCGAACAGCATGCTTTCGATAAGAGCTGGGTCTCGCCGCTGGATGTAATGCTCACTGTAAAACAAGGCGAATGAATCCAATGGCAGAGTGTGAATCCATTTCTCCCTTTCTTCCTCAGTGAATAACATGTTGCTAATGAGCAGTCTTAGTAATACAGAGTATTTTCACAGTTGCTGGAGGTGGGGACTCTGTCTCACTCGTAGACCCCAGGATAAGAGGGACCCCAGGATAAGAGTGAAAGAGAGACTTGAGTGTGGCTGGGAAATGTTTGCTCTTGCAGTGAAATGATTAAAATAATCTCACCATACATAATACATAATAAGAGTGTAGGGACCCTCCTGAGACAGCCCAGGAACCCTTTAATAATGAAACACTTCACCTCTGACAATGATGGGTCTTTTGAATTACTAGGTCTTGGAAGAAATAATTTCTGGTTTGATTGGAAAGATGTGATTTATACCCAGATAAACCCCGGGCCGGACTGAAAATGTATCTTTGCTCACTGAGAATATTTGTACTATGCTGGATGTAAATGTGGGAGAAGGGATGGCTCCAGGGGCTGTGCTTAAAGGGTTTTTCGGGTGTCTTTTGTCATGCACAAGAGCCTGCAGAGACTTTCCAAAGTTCATTAGAGGATATATTTCCACTCCCATTTTCTCTCTCTCTCTTGGTCTCATGATCTCTTCTTGTCTATTCTCCTTTCTTTCATTAGCACTTTATATCATTTGACACTTCATCAGGATGATGGCCTGTTTACTGTATGCAAATAATTCCTGAATTATGCATGAATAATTATGAATTTGCGTATTGGTTTCCTGAACTGGCGTTTTGCCATGTAAAATTAGCTTCACTTGAATGTGAGCACAAAAACACGCCGACACGGTCAAATTAAAATTGAAGGAAGAGCTCACCTTGAAGGGAACACAAACTATTGAGCTGCTGCTAGAAAAGAGCAATGTACAGCGGGAGCCTGGTAGATGCAGCCATGGTTTGAGGACTTGGCGGGGGACTGGGGCAACGGTGTGCGATGGGACGAGGTCTTTTCGCACTGTAACACCTCTTTAGATCAACAGTACCTTCCAGACGTCATCTTCACATATGGCAGCCCCTGGCTTGGCTCCTTCATCCACGCTAGTGGAGGAATTTGGTGCATCGCCAGAGGTCGGAGATGGGCTGTGGGATGGGACCTGACCACGCACAGCCCTTGTGAACAGCCTGCAGTGTTCGAAGCACGTGCTGGCAGGGAGCCACCACGAGGATTGGAACCCTTTCGCATTTTCCCAGCGTTTGTATTCTGACAGGACTGGGTCCCAGTTCAGTCTCTGGAGCTAACCGGGACCAGTGTGGGCACTCCTGAGGCCACTCGTGTCTGTCTCTGGTGTGCCAGTATACACTCTGTCCCATCCTGGCTGAACTGTGGATGAATTACGCTGGATAATTGCAAGTCAATTAATTAAATTGAAATGGGGTATTTCATAGAATCACAGAATGATTTAGGTTGGAAAGGACCTTGAAGGTCATCAAGTTCCCACCCCCCTGCCCTGGGCAGGGACACCTCCCACTACACCAGGTTGCTCCAAGCCCCATCCAGCCTGGCCTTGAACAGGGACGGGGCCTCAACAGCCTCTCTGGGCAACCTGTTCCAGTGCCTTACAACCCTCAAAGTGAAAATTTGAATTTTATTTCTCTGCCATTATCACCTCCTACAAAATCTCCTTCTGAGGAGCCTGCCCACCCCTCATCGGATGAGCTCACCTGCTCGAAAGAAGCCTTCAAAACCTGAAGGCCCCTTGTTTTCTCGTGCTGCCAAGGCACGGCCCGGGGTGTGCCCGCCACGCTCTGCGCTCTGACATCAGCATCGTGGGAAGTTTTGCTATGCAGAACCCCTCCACGGACCCACTTTGTGGAGCCGATCTAAGGAGGGGGGTGGAGGTGGCAGCAGCCCTTCCATAAGAAAAGAGTACAAGTACTGACAGTCTTTTTTTCCTGCCTAATATTTCCCTCAAGACCTCATGGAATATATTTAGAGAAGGGCTGAAGGCCCTTCAGTAGGTTTCTCTGTTCAGTAGGCACAGAGAAGCTGTTGAAGAGCTGTTCTCAGTTGGCAACAAGGGCTAATTCTGGTTTGAACCTCTGTTGCCCCTTCTAGTAAGCTCTTTGCGAGGTTTACGTTTAATAGCTGCAAGCTCATGTCTCTCTGCATAAACGTTCCAGTTACCCTCTTCTCCTCGAACTCCCTGCCGGGGCAGAGCTGTTGATGACAACCGGCTTGAGCAAATCTTAAAATAATCTGCACCAGCATTAACGTGTTTGTATTGCGGTGCTTTGGTCTGCATTGTTTGACAAGGGTTAATTAAAACAGTTGTTATTAATAATGCTGTCTGCAATATTCCCTGAACCCCGCTGTGTGAAATGCTTTGCAGGTGTCGCGGTGCAGGAACGCCGGCACAGAGGTGGTGTTGCTGCCCCGTAATTGCAGGTGGCTTTGGCTCTGCCCTGGCCGTGGTGAGTGCTGTGCTGGATCAGCTTTTGGGTTTTTTGGTGGGGATCCGTCTAAACTCATGACTGCAGTGAGCAAAGGGTTGGCGTTTTCAAAACCATCAGTTAACAAAATAAACCACATCCCTTTTCTCAACATCTTATCAGCGGATGTGTCATTCTCCCAGTAAGTCACCAGAAACAGAGTTTACTGTAGTAACTCTTTTCTCTTAAGAGAACCATAAAAAAAAAAAAAAATCATAATAGTTTCATTACTGTTTAGTGTGAATCTGATTTCTTAGCAAATGGAGCCATAATAGTCGCTTCATTTGCCTTGCCACAGTGCCGGGGGGCCATAAACCCCGTGGCATCTATAGAAAGGTGAGCTGGGCTCCACGCTCCGTCCAGCAAGCGACAGAGAGGACTGAATGAATCCGAGCAAATCCCCACCTACAGACAGAGTTGAAGGGGAATTTAATTACTACTTTTGCAGAATCGGCAGAGATAAGGCTCCTGTATGATATTTTGCTTATCCAGTATCCCATTTCCTTCAAATTTGAAGAGCTGAGCGACTCCAGAGTGCTTCCTCTTGTCTCCCTCCTTTTTAAGCCAAACTCCTGTGCCAGGATTCAGGACAGGGACCATCTTTTGGCTGCACGGACACGGGTCACCCCGCGTAACTGAGCTGTGAATGCTATTGGGGTGCTCCGGTTAAAATATTAATGTATTAAATAATAAATGAATTTAATAGATAATAAAATAAATACATATTTATTTTTATATATTGTATTTATTTCTTAATTTTATGTATTGATATATTATAATGTGGTATAAATAGCATATTTACATACAAAATAACTATATATTTAATAAAGGCATTAAAAATATTGAGTTTCACCAGTGCCTCATGCTGGAGTCTTCCCAGCTTCCCTCTTTAAATCCCTTCCTTGCTCTCTGCCTGGGGATGCCCTGGGGGACGCCGACTGATGGTGGCCCTTTCTGTAGCACTGAGTTCTGCTCATTCCTCACCTCGCAGCCGTATTCCTCACCTCGCAGCGCCACAGGCACTGCGCAGCGGAGGTGCTGTACCACCAGAAGCAGGCAGTGGTGCATATGTGCTGTGGTGGGGAGGAAGGACGTGCTGGGGGAACTGGCAGAGCCGCTCTAAAAACCACCTGGGGAACAGTGCTGAACTGGTAGCAAAGGATGCTAAGACCGCAGCTCCGTTTGCAGAGCATCGTTATTACCCTGTGTGATTATTCACCCCTTCAGTGGGGAATACCCTTCTGGTTACAGCTCAGAAAGTGATTATCGGGGTCTGTGATCAAGCTGCCTTTTCTGCTCACCTCTCCCCCTCTGCAAATTATCCTCCGACTTCTCATAGAGCTGTGGCTGAGCCTGGTGGGGCCGGAGCAGGGCTGTGGGTTTCGGAGGGCTCCGGGCACCCCTCTTGCCCGGGTTCACCCACCCCATGAGCCACCTCCCGTCTCGCCACCCATTCCTGATTCGCCCCTGGGTGCACCAGGCCCAGCGGTACCACCTCATCTCTTGACGTTTGTGATGATTTTATTAACGGGAATTCAAGACAATGCTCTCAGCGCAGACGTGCATAATCTTCTGGCTGGGGATTGGAATGGGAGAAACGGAGACGTCTGGCACCGGGTCCAACCCACAGAGCTTAGCAGGTCCTGAGAGGGAGAGAGCAGCGAAAGAAAAGGGAGTTTCTGGTCCCACCACCCTGAGGATGGAGGAAACAGGTGGGCTGTGAGCACCCTCTTCCGCCACCAGTGCCGATGGGCACAGCGCACTGGAGGGCTGAGTTTTCACCTGCTGCCTGCCTGCCCCTCTCCAACGATGAAGCAAAAGGAGGTTTAATTGGTATGGAAATGAGCCAGCACCAGCCTACATCTTCTTTTTTCTTCCTGGAAGTGAATGGGGATTTGAGCTTTGCAGAGATCTGAGATTATTTTTTTTTCCCCAAACACAAATATACAGCCCACTCTGCTCATGCTCTGTCTTTTTATATTTTCCCTGTTTTTCATCTGCTTTCCGTGTTTTTCTTATCATGACAATGGTGGTAAAAGATAAACACTGCAGCCAACAATGCTGTTCTAATAAAGCTGCAGTTAATACAGCAAAGAGAATGCAAATTAAATACCATAATCATTTAGAAGCTGTAGTTTCTATTAAATATAAGTACGTTCCATCTCAGCTTTAGAACGTGGGTGGATTCTATTAAATTTAATTATTTTCCTAGAGGATTGCAGGGTAAAGGTGTTTCACAAATGCACAGATAGCAAATGAGGATGATTTCTTTTAAAAACTGTACAGAAAGGTGCAGTTGTTAAATATACGGATGATAAAGACACTGTTATTGACTCAACCTCTCCTTTCTCTTTTCAAGTCTGCTTTCTTCTGATGTTGCTGTTCTCCAGAGCTCCCAGAATGAATATTTTGGAAATTTTAATTATATATTTATAAATATAAACACCAGTAAAGTTTGCTCCTTAGTGCTGGGACTTCAGTTCAGCTCTGCTCAGCTGCTGCCCGTCCCCGGGGGCACTGCCCGTCTGTAGACACCACACTTTTCAATGCTCACAGTTCCCACCTGGACACGTGAATGCTGCGGCCAGGTCTCGGCTAACAGGAGACATCTGCTTTTCTTCCCCATCTTTGCAGGCAGCTCCTGTACGTGACCGTGCAGCCGTTTTGGAAACCATCCCATGGCAACCTGCTCTGCCCAGGCACCGCGCTTGAAACTGAGTCCAGCGCTCAAACCCTTCTACGGACCTGGACTTTGGTGACCATTACCCAGGTAATTCCAGCTCTCCAGGAAATTTGCCATCCTGGTGCCTCTTTGTAGCCGGTAGCTAAATTGGCTCCAGGGAGACCTTAGAGCCCCTTCCAGTGCCTAAAGGGGCTCCCGCAGAGCTGAGGAGGCACTCTTGATCAGGGAGGGGAGCAATAGGACAAGGGGGAATGGTTTTAAACTGGAAGAGGGGAGATTTAGACTAGATATTAGGAAGAAATTCTCGACTGTGCGGGTGGTGATCCCCTGGGGCAGGTTGCCCCGAGAAGCTGTGGCTGCCCCATCCCTGGAGGGGTTCAAGGCCAGGTTGGACGGGGCTTGGAGCAACCTGGGCTGGTGGGAGGTGGCCCTGCCCAGGGCAGGGGCATGGGACTGGGTGAGCTTTAGCATCCCTTCCAACTCAAACCCTTCTGTGATTCTAAATGCCATTGCTTTACAGGAATGCTGAGCAAAGCTGACTTACTGCAGTTTTGTGAGTGTAGCTGAAGGTTGGATGCAGTACACCACAGCTTTGTGCTGCCTTCCAGTTGGTCATTGGCTCTTCTTGAGCCATCCTTTCTTGGCAGGTTCTGTTGTCAGTGTATTCCTCTGGAGCACTCGTGGAGCTCTGGCAGGGTATGGACCTGGCTTTGCAAAAAGCTCTGATGTTCCTGTTCATTTTTCCCTGCCAGGAGTTCTGAATCAGCTTTTCTGTTTCATTTATTCTGAATTTCCTTTGTGAGGAAAAAAAAAAATCAAGAGATCAGAAATAGGAGAGGACCGAGGGAATGTCCTTACCTTTCCCACCAGCCAGCTGTGTATGCTGCTCACGTGAAGATGGGTTATTCCAAGATCTCAGTGCTCATCCATTTGGTGCTCATGCAATGCTCCAGTGCCAGAAATGGCCATATGCCAGAAATGGCCGTACTGAGCTTGGGATTGCTGCAAAGCCTCTCCTTTTGCAGACGTTTGGTGCAGTGTGGGATGGCACAGCATCGCCTGCACGGGAGCAGCAGCACACCATGAATCAAAGGACACCGCAGCGTGACACTTTCTTCCATAAGAAGCTCCCTCCGGTCAGAATTATTCCTGAGACAAAAATACACTGCACTGGATGGTACAATTCAATTATGGATGATAGGGAGAATAAAAGAAAATAAAAGAAAAAATCTCTTTCCCAACCTTCTCTCCATCTGCTCTGCAGCTCAGCAGCACATGCTGAAAACACTGCGAGTCCTTTACCCACGGTGATTTTTTGGGGCATAAAGAGTTCAAAACCCGTGCTGGTTGTCTGACCGGAGATACCTGGTGGTGCCCCAGTTTGGGAAAGTCTCCTGAATACCTGAAAGAATTGTATATGTGTCTCAAACCAGGACCCAACTCCAGCATGTGCTTTGAATTAGGTGTTCCAAAACCCCGTAGTGCTGTGTGGAGAAACTGCAGCCCCGTGTGCTCTCCCGATTACATTTACATGAAATACAGCAACTTTGCTGAAGTCGAGCCTGAGATAAACACGGGCACGTGCAAAGAAAATCAGCTTCCATAATATCTCATTCCATCTAAGCAAAACATTAAAAAGGCCTGAGGATATTTTTCGCTCTTTTATGGTGAAAATAGAACGAGGAAGCAGATTTTGGGAACTGGCGGTGCTAAACCTCATCGTCTGTGTATGTGAAGCTCGAAGAGTAGCTGATAGTAGATCTTTCAAGGTTAATGTGACTGATCTTATTTTGTTGATTGAATAAATGATTATTTCCAGAGGCATTAGTTATAACCCAGAAGTTAACACATCATTTCATCTTTGATGGTGTTTGTACAAATCTTCCATGTAACCTTTCAGGCAAACAGCCCTGCTAGCTCAGCGCTTTTCATTGCGGGGTTCGTTACAAATCAAACTCTTGTGGTGTATCTTCACATTAGAGCTAAAGGGGAATATTCCGATGAAGCGCTTTCTCCTTTGAAAATGCCAATTCATTGAAAATGAAATGTTTCACTGAACTTTTGCCAAGACGTTTGACCTTTCCTTGTTGCTTTGCCAGTTGGCACGCTGAGAGTGCTGGGTTTCTACACCCACTTTCCTCGGAATCCTGCCTCGCGCATATCCTTATAAACCTCTGTAGCAGGTGATAAAGGGCAAATTCCACAAGCCTTGCGCTGAAAAGTCCCTCTGTGGGGCTTCATGCATGCACAAACGTGACTTGGCCTGTGTATGGAATGTGAGAGCGGGGCTGGGAGGAAAGGGAGCGATGCGGTGTCTGAGCACACATCTTCTCTGAGAGCTCCCATTGTACTGGCAGCCCATTTACTGACCTGGAGCTCCACTGGACAACGCTGCACAGCAGGGACACCTTTGGCTCCTTGCACAGGGACAAGGGAAATGGAGTCCTGGTGGACAACAGCATGCCCATGAGCCAGGAACCTACCCTGGTGGCCAAGAGAGCCAATGGCATCCTGGGGGGCATCAAGAAGAGTGTGGCCAGCAGGTAGAGGGAGGTCATCCTCCCCCTCTGCTCTGCCCTGGGGAGGCCACATCTGGAGCACTGTGTCCAGTTCGGGGCTCCCCGGGTCAAGAAGGACAGGGAACTGCTGGAGAGGGTCCAGCAAAGGGCTACGGAGATGATGAGGGGACTGGAGCATCTCTCTCATGAGGAAAGGCTGAGGGACGTGGGGCTGTTCAGTCTGGAGAAGAGAAGACTCAGGGGGATCTCATCAATGCTGATAAATCCTTCAAGGGAGGGTGCCGGGGGATGGGAACAGTCTGTTTCCAGTGGTGCCCAGTGACAGGACAAGAGGGAACGGGCACAAACTGGAGCATCGGGAGTTCCATCTGGACCTGAGGAGGGCCTTCTCTGCTGTGAGGGCGGCAGAGCAGTGGCACAGGCTGCCCAGAGAGGTGGGGGAGTCTCCCCCTCTGGAGCCATCCCAAACCCGCCTGGACGCCGTCCTGTGCCACTGCTGGAGGTGCCCCTGCTCTGGCAGGGGATGGCACTGGGGGAGCTCCAGAGGGACCTTCCCACCCTGGGATTCTGTGAAATATTTTTAAAGCAAGGCGCCTTTCCAAACCTAATCAGCCAAAACATTTGTAAGCCTCGCCGATCCAGATTGCATAGCTGTTTAAACTTAATTGGCACTATTAAGTTTGTAAGGAGGAGGATACACAATAATGCAAGTGTGGATGTAGAAAATTCTTCAAAATATTTAGAAGCATGTCAATTTGCCTTTGAATGAGATGTATTAGTGAAGGAATATGGCCTGCATAATGCAAAATCTTTGCTTTCTTGCCAGGTTTTGCCAGAGGGATCACAAACATTAGAGAAGCTCAGGAGGTTACAGCATCACTTTCTGTTAGGCTGGTGCTTTTTCACCGTTGCAGAAGCCAATGCTTTCTGATATGGCAATAAACCACAGTTTACTTTCCACAAAAGCAAATTCCTGCTTTATTTTATTGTTGCAATAACACCTTGGAGAGATGGTGAGTGGGTCTGGGGTGGGTTTTTTTGTGTGTTGTGGCCTGGGGAAGGCATCTGCTCCAGGTGGATTTGCTTTCGTGCACGTCTTGGCGCAGGCACAGGCATGCAGAGCTGATGCGCCGGCCCGAGGGGTCGGGGTGTGCTCAGCACCCGGGGCTGGGCTACCACATGCACTGGTGCTCGTGGCAAATGATTTGCCACAGCTGGCATGTCCTGAGAGGCTACTAAGGTGTGTTCTAGACGTTTACAAGCACCAGACCCTTCTTTTAATGCAGCAATAGTCATTGTCTCCTCAATAGCAGCTTTTGCCTCTGCCTGCTGGCAAATTAACATTCCTCTGAGTGCTTCTATCTCTGCGTCTGCCCCACGCAGCCCTCCTCCGAGCTACCAGCAGCATCCTCTGCCCGTCTCCGAGGGAGGTTCAGCTGGCAAATATGTTCCTTGCCTCATCCCCTATGGGGGATGCTGCCTTGCTGCCACCTCCCCTTCACGTCCCAGACACCTCCCCATGGAGGCTGATTTGGGAAAACCACTCAGGCATGGCTGGGGATCCTCTGTTGCCATGTAGATCAGGCAAGAATGCGTAAAAAGCGGTGCAACACATGGGGGCCGATGAGGGGAGGGGAGGCTGTGGTGCAAACCATTGCTGGTGTGGTGCCCAGGGGGAAAAGAGGCCCCGCAGTGGGTTTGTTACCGTGGGGGTGGGATGCGCTGCTGGGATCGGTCCTCGCATCTTTCCCATCCCTCCCCATAGAAGGTGCCTGCTGAAACCCCCAGTGCAGGCAGGACCCCCTGCCTCCGCCGGGGCTCTCTGGGGCCGCTGAGGGCTGGCTTGAGAGTGCAGTCTTGGGTTTAATCACTGTTTTGACAGGCTGAGAAAAAAATACTGCTATTGGCACCGGGAGCAGAAGGAACATGAGCAGCCCCAAACAGAACGAACCCAAGAAAAAGCACTTGTCTAGCTGGGGGGCTTTTCTCTCCGCTGAATTTTGGTGTCTGGCAGAGAACGGCAGAGGTGTAAGTAAGACCTTCTCACGAATAGGCGGCAGGCATCATTTCTAATAGAAGGTATTAGACAAACTCAAGAAACGGGTTCCAGGGAAAGGTGAGTGCTTTCAGCTGGTTTGCTTTCAAATACAGTTCCCATAAATAACAGCTTCCAGCTTTAGGTGCGGTAATGATTTTGGTGTTCCTGTCAAAGACTAAATGAGCTGAGACCCTGTAAGCTTCATTCCCTAGACTTGCATATCTAATATTTCATAAGATGTAAAGTTTTCACACATAAATAAGAAATTATGTTGAACCTGTTGTACCTGCCGACTTGTGGTTCTTGGGGGCAGATCCCTGCGTACGCGTGAGGATGAGCTGAAGGCGAGGGAGGCGTTCCCAGCCAGGGCTAGCTTGCCGCTTCTTATTTTCTTTACAGAAATGTAATATTTTTATGCTCACATTTCTCTTTACTGTTCAGGGATATCTACCTAAACAAATCCGTACGGCTGCAAGGCAGAAAAGTGTGGAAGCTATACTCATGTCTGCCTTCACTGTTATATTAGACAGGTTTTTCCATAATGAGTTGTGGTTTTGCCTTGTAGTTTTCTGTCATCCAACTGGCCTGAAAGTCTCCTAACATTACTGTAAGTTAAAAGATTTATTATTTTTTTTTATATCAGTGGTACAAAATCAGATCCATAATTGTGCCTGTAGATCCCCTTCTATGATGCATTAATTTTTATTACTGGTGCTGAATTCATATGTAGGGGAATAGGTATTACAGATTACTTTCGTTGCTGCACGTGAATATGTAGTACATCATCCTGGTGTGTTTCACTTTTCTTAGCAAGCTTACCTGCAGTTTTGTTTAGAAACATATTCCCCATCACTTGCCTGATATGCACAAATGCGGGTGATTTTCAAAGCCCAGTATTTTTAAAATCAACATATTTTAACATTTTGCTGTCAGTTCTCCAAAAGAAGGCAATTCTAGGAAAATGGAAGGAACCAGCCAAATGTTTAAAAATTCTTCCTGTGAAGAAATAGAATTGTGACCCCTAGCATGCTTAAATTACTATTGATTTTATGGTTTAAAAAAATACATTTTTTATTAGTTTTTATTTTATTTGGCATTTGCTCTCAGATCCCTCAATACCATAGCTAGTTATACAAACAATTTATGGTCATATAATAAATAGTCTTCACAATTTAATTAAAAAGTCAAGCGGCATAACTATTTATCAAGCCCAATGAGTAAAGATCCTGCCATTTTTATGTCATAAATCAGAATATAGACTGTCAGTTTAATCTTCTCTGGTTTCAGCTGCTTTCACCCATGGCATAAGATTGCGTTGGTGTGAGCACTTGAGCAGTTTCTAAAACGCTTCGAAGTTAGCCCAAGAGCTGCAGTAATCCCAGGCAGCGCTTCTGTTTCTTATTGCCCTCAGCAGTGGGTTCTCCCTGCTCTTTGCTGGTGTCTTCCTTGGCTGAACCGTGTGTGGCAGCAGGTAATGATGAGCGTGGTGACGTGTGGCCGCGTGGGTCCCTCAATAAACATCTTTTGAATGCCTGTCAGCTCTTGCCACATGTCAGTGACATTTTCTGGATGTGAACGTGTTGTTTAGTCGTATGGAAAGCCACCAGTGCCTATTGGCATATTGACATTTCATTGCCATAAAACTCTTAATTTAATACGTTCTATCATTTATGGTGGACAAACTGATGGGTTCATTCGCCCGTTGTCCATGGAAAGGTCAGCCGCATCTGCTTCACTGGGGAAGGCCTGGCGTGTGGCGAGGAGGACCACTGGCTCTCATCCCCTTCTGCCATCACTCATTATTATGCTGTTTATTACACATTATAAAATTGCCTTCTGCTCCAAGCCTCGGCTGGGCAGGCTGTCCCTTTCTGCAGAAATCGCCCATTTAAATGCATCAGTCCTTTCCAAAAGGACCTGCAGAGCTCTGCGGCACCTTCGGGAATGGGTCATCGAACGTGGTGGCTGCTGTGGGGGGCCGTTAGCTGGGACAGAGAGGACATTGCAGCTTCTCCATGGGAAGAACAATGTCACCTCGGCTGTGGGTGATGCCCTTGCATCGTTTCAGCTGTGAGGAGCGAGCTGGGTGCCCTGCATGTCACTGATGGTGCCGAGCAGTTCTCGGCATTGTGGCTTTGCTCGGGCGTGTGGCTGTTTTGGCATCACCAAGTTTGAGTTCTATTGCTCTCTGAGTAAGTTTCCATTTAAATGTCTTATGATGGCTCTACGAAAAGACATTTGAAGGAAGATTTGCTGCATAGCCAGTCTTCTTTTGGCTTAAAATCCCGAGCAGTGCTTGCCTGAGTATAAGGTTTCTTCCCAGCTGCAACTTGTCTGAGTAGATGCCTGAGTGTGTCTGCACTTACCTGTCCTGTTCAGCTTTATCGTTTGAAAGATTATCGTTTGAAAGGAGAGCTGAGGAATGACTTTTTACTAGGGCATGTAGCGATAGGACAAGGGGGAATGGCTTCAAACTGGAAGAGGGCAGGTTTAGATTAAACATTAGGAAGAAGTTTTTCACTTTAAGGGTGGTGAGGCACTGGCACAGGTTGCCCAGAGAGGTTGTTGAGGCCCCATCCCTGGAGGTGTTCAAGGCCAGGCTGGAGGTGGCCTTGGGCAACCTGGGCTGGTGGGAGGTGTCCCTGCCCAGGGCAGGGGGCTTGGAACTCGATGATCTTCAAGGTCCCTTCCAACCTAAACCATTCTATGATTCTATGCTTCTATGATTTTAAACTGAAAATAGGAATACAATACCTCATGCTGAGCAGATATCGGCATGCGTGGACACCTGCGCATGTGCTCTGTGGGAGCCGCTGGTGTTTAGGTACCTCCCGGTGACTATCTGGATCTGGCTCAGAGGGCTGCGGTTTATAATGGGAGCTCTGAGGAATTTTCCAGATTTTTCTTGGCCTGCTGGAAAGCACCTCCCCATCCTGACAGCCCCTTAGCACAGGGCTTTACCTCTGGGAGACGGTTCTGTATTTTCTCGGTAGTTGAAAGTTTAAGTGTAGTGCAGCTGTAACTGCCTCAGTAATTATGGGACCAGGAGTTTTTCGTCACCATTCTCCATCCTGGTGGGGTGCATTGCAGCTCTCTCCCCTTCACTGTGCTTTCACCATCATTAATGAAAGGAAAATTTTGAGGGCTTGAAGTTTTCTCACTTCATCTCTGTGGTACTATATAATTTTATATAAATGCATTCTCAGAAGTTTATTTCTTATTCAGTAGCATTCATTAAGATCTTTTCATCAAATAATTTAAAAGCATTATAAACCAAGATTGAATAGAATAGCAAAAAAATACTGTATGACCTTATCAAAGTGGAGTTAAGCCAATTGTTTCCTTGCACCTCCATAAGAACCCAAAGATATCTTTGAGTTCACCTAGCTAAAAATTGAAGCTAGTCATTCCTGTTTACAACTCATTGATCCTCTAATTTGATTAAATTTTCTGAACTGTAAAGAACAGAATACATGTGGGCACATGCCCTTTGCACTGAGCTAATGAATCCATCATGAATGCTGCTTTAGCCACCAAGTTAAGTTAGAGTTAGAAAAAAAAATGCTACTTCTGTAGTAATACTCATCATCAATATCCTTATCACTCCCCGCAGTGACAGCCCATGTGGGACACTGCCAGCGCTGCGGCTTCGGGAGGAAGGGACGGGCTCAGGGCTGCGGCACCGGGGCGAGGAGTTCTCGGGATGGCAGCCGTCACGGGAGAGAGAGGACTCCTCAGCAAACTTTCTCATTTCTATGGAATGTGCCGTTCATGGCATGAACTAACCCTGTTGGCAGCTTGGGTCCAGTGCCCGGGTCTCGCTCCTCCTCATCCCCGCGCCCGGCGAGCTCGAAAACACCGAGACCTTGACACCCACACACCATCGCTGGCTGTGAAGTAAGTATTTTCACAAATTCAGACACCAGAGTCTTCTAAAAGTGCAGTTTTTCCAGGCATTAGAAAAGACTTTACCAAAAAGCAAAATTACTGAAAGAGAAATTAATCCTGTGTCGCTCACACCAGCACAACGAGGTGAGCGCGGGTAAGCCAGCCCCAGGCGGGGAAGAGTGAGCATCCCCTTAGCCGCGGGATGCTGCCCTGGTCGTCAAGTGTAGCCGAGCGCTGCCTCTCCCCAGCACAGTAAGCACTCCCCTTTGCCTGTTTTCCCTCTACTGTCTGCTTTTGCTTTTTGTCTGAAAATGGAGTTTCAGTGCTCTTTACCTCCATTTCACTCTGCTGAATCCATGTATTCGTAAAGGCATCGGTGGGGGATTTTGCAGAACCTCCAAGACAAAAAGCTGTAGCACCCTGTTGTGTTGTTGCAGTTTATGTCCTGTGTATACACCAACGTGGTTTTAGGCTTCCCTGGATATTACGCTGGGAAAGAAGTACACTGCCTACGGATGGCAACGTGCAACATGGTATGAGCTAACTGCGTGGACTGGGCCAAGCCAAAGAAACACAACGAAGGCACTGGTCCTCCTGGTAATGATGGGATGAATTGGAAATGGTGCGTGAGAGGGTAAGAGATGCTGCCTGGTACCCCGCTAGACTCATCACCAGAAAAAGCCGTAGGTAAAGCACTAAACGTGCGGAGAATTGAAATTCAGTTCGAGTGCGGCTGAGTAGGTGTTTGTTCAGCAGATTGTTTAGACTTTAATCACGGTTAAATCTTTTAGTTAGATAATTGTTCTACCAGCTGATAATTTGAATTGTATTGAAGAACAATACGCTAAAACATCTTCAGCGAGAAGCAGCAACGGAGATAATTTTTGATTCCTTTTTTGTTCATTTCTTGTACATTGTCATGTCAGTTCTTATATTTTCTAATTAATTTGGTTTCATTGCATGCTTTTTTCCCTACAAACACTGACTCCAAATACACATTTGCTGCCACAGCCTGTGACTCTGCAGCTTGGGAAGCCGGGACTCGTTACCACAGGTCAAGGCCTCTGAGTAATTTGTCTTGTGTCAGGAAATGTCGTTCCCCTTCCAGCTGTGCTGTGGGAATTGGGGCATATTTCCTAGTGAGGACGTGCCTGAGTTTGCCATTTGTATAGTTTTTGGATTTGGGGTCTGTGTTTCTCACAGGCTTCGCTCTACGAAGAGCCAAGTTGCTTGGTGGTTTCAAAGTCCTTGAAGTAAAACTATATATCATTTTTTCTTCAAGCGAAAATGAATTTAAGCTTTGCTTTGCGGCTATGTCGTCTTCATTTTATGGCACTGCTGTGCGCTGGGACGAAGAGCATTACAAGTACCATGGTGTTTGCTCTGTCCTTCTGTAGGACACAGGCCACTGCAGGGGGCTGTGTCCCCCCAGATGCTGTTCAGTGCGTAGTGGGGACCCTCCACCCATGCTGGGCTGGAGCTGCTGGGATGCTCGCGGCACCTGGAGGAATTATTACTTCCAGGCAGTTCCCTGCGGGTCCCTGGGCCGATGTGACAGCGAGAAAACCTGTGCACGCTGCGAGTCATGAGATGGACCGAGTTCTCCATGTTGCTGGGGAAACATCCAGTTTTAGGCTCAGCCCTAAATGTGGTTTTTTTTGCTCTGTTTGCTCAGTCCTGCCTCCCTCGCGGACTGCCAGTCCGGCTGCTGTTGGTGGGAACTGGGATTGCTGCAAAATCTGGGAAGGAAAACTGGCTTTGGAGACATTGGCAAAGAAGCACCTTACAAAGGAAAGGGGAAACAAATAAGGGAAAAAAAATTCTTTTTTTTTTTTTTTTCTTCTCCATCTGAAGGGTGGAGGGCTTTGCTTTGGTTTGGGTTTTTGTGCATTTTGAGATTTGCTATGGGGGTGCCAAAAATGGTGCGTTCCTGATATAAAAAGGCCTAAACCATAGGCCTTGAACCAAAGTTGACTTCTGAGTGAACCTCCTGACCAGCATCATATAAGCATGAAATACAACCATGGGAAAAACCCTGGAAACCATAAAAGATAGGAATAGAAACCTTTACACCTAAGCCAGGAGCTCCTCGGATGCGCTCGGGATCCTGGCCAGATCCTGGACGTGCCCACGTGAGGCAAGCCGATCAGCCAGATGTTTCTGTGCATTTTGACATATAGATTTGTTTGTTAAACTGTACATGAGCAGGACCCTCTCACAGAAAAAATGGAAACCTCACCTATGAGTGGACGCACTGCATAGGATTTCCCAATTGCCAGGGGCGGTTCTCTGGTTCTTCGCTGTGACGGGGCTCCCCAGCTGAAGCACGGATCTGGATGATGCTAAAGTATCAGGACAATTGGTGACATATCTTTCTTAATCACTATAGTTAACTCTATGGAGTAATGATTAGGTGCATGGTATCTAAGTCTCTTTTGGATTGCTTTCCAAAGGTTTTATGGCAAGACCCATTTCAGGTGAGTTTTTTTCTCATCTCTGCAAAAAGCATCTTGATTGCTGAGTCATGTGTTTCTCCCCACATGGAAATTTGCTAAGAACATAGTAGTGAGGTGGAAAATCTGCTTGGACTGGTAAAACATCTGCCAGACCTGAAACTTGTAAATGCTTGTCTGAATACAGCCCAAATCAGGGGTTCCAATGGAAACGTTCTGTCTGAGCGTGTGACCCTGAGAAACCTTGTCCAGCTCTGAATTTGGCCCTGCTTTGAGCAGGGGATGGACTAGACAACTCCACAAATACTTTCCAGTCTGTTATTATTACAATCTGTATTATAGTAACGCCAATTTGAATTCGTAAAAATGGTAAGACATAAACGAGCTCCAGGTGAATGTACCTTGACATCCTCATTCTTCAACTCCTCAGCAAAGCAAGACACTGAAAGTTTGTGTGCGCTTTGTGTAGACAAATATTTGTGCACAGCACGTGTCTAAAAATCTAGTTTCTGGTTATTCTAAATGCAGCCTGCAGTGGTTTGGATTTGGTTGGTTTGTGGGTTTTATTTTTAGCTTTCATTGCATTTTTCATCTGTGCTCAAATTCACTAATAAGGAGAGAATTAAAAAAAAAGGTCATATGACAAATCCTGAACCTGGTAATGAACGTAAGATTGCTAATTGCCCATGGCGGTCTATGCTCATTTCAAGCTGTCGGCAGCTGTGATTCTGCAGGGGAATTTTTTACCATCCTGGCACGCAAAACATAAAGTCTGATGTGTGTCTTCAAGATGAAAGGGAAACTCTCCTTAGAGGAACGGCTCATTTTCCGTGTTGGCCTTTCCACTGGGGAACGGCCGGTTAAACACATAAGTCAGTGCCTTGAGCTGGGGAAAAGCGATACCAACTCTTTCTGCAGCGTTATGGGCTGACACGGGGTGTCACCAGAGCTGGGGGGGACATCAGGGCAGTAATGGGGCTGAGATGGCTTCACTCTACACAGCGCCTCTGAAAGCAGCCCAAAATCAGGGCATATTTTATGGGTTTTTTTGTATGCCATCTGAAAATCTGTTTTTGTCCCTGTTAGCTCTGCTTTCCCTCTCTTATCGATTGCTTAACTGGTTTCACAGATTTAATAGTTAAGATTTACCATTAAGAATCAAATGAAGTTGGCCTGAAAGATGATGAAAATGAAGTTTCCTGCAGTTTGGCCTGACTGTCTGTTTTCAGGCTCTCTGCTGTCAAGATCATTTAATGGGCGGCAGGTTCCTGCTAGCTCTTTATTTGGCAGCAGAAGAGGAGTTAGGAAGGCAGATGAGAACAACAAAAAAAAACCCTCAAGTTAGATTAAC
>NW_009647735.1:8618822-8621461 GCF_000708025.1 Charadrius vociferus
AGATTAAAGAAAGCGAGATAAGAGTGGTCAAAAAGCTGGGGAAGCAGCTCCATTTTAATTTATAGAGGAAAATACCTGGGGTGGTAGGGACAGGCGTTCCCTGAGTGCCCCTTGGACAAGGATTGTGGCAGAGGTTGGTGTGTAGCTCTGCTGGCAAGGGAGCGCTGGAGAAATGAAGAGCCCACAGGGTGAAAGATGTACATTAAAAATTCAGGAGGAAATGGCAGGCAAAGGTTGAGATAAAATAGCTGGGTTTCTTCGTGCCAAATGTTGGCAGGTAACTTCGGGTCCTGCCTTCGGTACCACACTGCTCAACACCTATTTTAATGGTCTGGGTGGGGAATAGCAGAACCACCATGTAGACAACGCAAAGATTTAGGAAGGACGGTGAGAATCTTCAGAGAGAGATTTTAAATAAGTGAAAGAAATGGGCAGTATGAGGGGAAACAGTCTTAAACCTATTCTGGATTACCCTTGGATGTGTTTTGCCCTGAATGCTCTTCTTTTTTTCCCCTCTTTGTGGCTATTACGAGCTTCTTTCTATTTCAAGGTTTAAAAAAAATGTATATCAATTTCCTTCCTAAGCACAGGAAGTCAAAGAGCTGAATTTTAGCTATTAAGCTAAAGCAGCCTAAATAGATGATCGCTGCTACATCAAGCAGCAAGTGTGCACCCATCCGTGCGGCCCTGAGAGGGGAAAATTACTTCTGTTTCATATGATGACTGAGCTGATTAAAATATTTAGTAGTTTTTTCGTTTATGCTTTATCATGAATATTTGCATTCTCCACTGGGTAAGAAGAGAGCACAGATTTCCTTCTTGGCACAGAGTTTAAAACTGGCCCCGATCTTCTGCTTGTGTGTTCGGGGCTTGTGCTTGTGGCCAGAGGTTTGTGCAGATGTTGGTGCCTCTTCACTGCCCCGTTCTGTCTCTACCCTGGAACATGTCTGCATCTCTCCACTGTCAAAATACAGCGCTCTTGATTTTTTCCTGGCTCACATGGACCTGGTGTACTGGATGTTTCTGCCTCTGCGGGACAGCACAGGAGAGGACGGGGATTCGACAAGAGCCCTTTTGGGGGCACACCATGGTTTAGCCCACTGCAGAAATCTTGCATTTGTTTTGGTGGGTAAGATGTTTTGGTGGATAGGATGTTTTGGCTGCCTGATCCAAGGCAAATGCCTGACCCTTCGCATGTGCCAGGGAAAGAAAGGTCACAGGCTGAAGACCGGAGCAGGGATGAGCACCGGGAGGCTGCTACAAGCCCAAAGGGTGAAAGAAGTTGGGAGGGGGTGGGTGGGAGGATGGAGTCACCGGTGGGGTCAGGGGCAACCATCTGTGGGGTTCAGCAAAGCTTCACCCTACACCTTCAGCAAGCCTCCGGATCCTAAATTTGTCAGGGAGGTGTCTTCAGTTGCCAGCTGAGTGCGTGGCTTCGCTACACCTGAGTGTCTCTGGAGAAAAGCTGTTACCCATATGCCTGTCTTGCTCCCACTAAATTATTTGAGAAGTTTTAGCAAGTCCCTCAGAAGACACCCTCCTGACTGCCTGCGGGGCAGGTGCAGGAGAGCCGTTTCTGGCTTAAATTGTGATTGAATTTACCTGGTCAAAAATTCCTTGGAAACCCTATTGCCTTTTCATCTGGGCAGATGTATAGCTTAACTGCCTTAATGTTCCTACAGATTCATAACACCCGAACGATCACAGTATTAAAACAGTATAAAGAGTTCTATAATTCAGTGTCACCTCATTATGGTTAAGAGAAATGTAATGCCACCAGTGACAAATGTAGAATAACTCCAGTTGCTGGTGGTACAAATTGCATTCAGCCAAAGCTTCACGCACAGTCAAAAAGCTGGAGAGAATCAAAAGGCTGTTTAACATCCTTAGGTGTTTGGGATTAGGTATAAGGTAGATGGTATTTCATGGTCATTAATCAAGGGTTAGGGGAGAAACTGAACTGTTCAACATCAATTTAAACTGTCCTTGCTGCTATAACTAAAATACATCTTCACTTCGAAGCCTTCCTTAAAAAGATAATGTGTTTTAGATTGTATTAACAGAGTAGTGTTTGGTTTTTGCTGGGTAATATTTTAGTTCTCAAAACGGCAAGAAGGGCAGCTTTTAGCTGAGACGAACAGCAAGATCAAATCTGCAGTGTGAAAAAAACATCTCTCAAGTCGCCCCGAGGCCAGTTCTCCCCATCGGCCAGAGGAGGGAAGCTGGGGAGCAGAGGCGCCGTGCCACAGGCAGGAGTGGGACAGCCATACCCCTCCTGTGCTCCACCAGAGCTGAAACCTGGGGATTCTGCCCCTCTACTCCACTCTGGTGAGACCCCACCTGGAGTACTGCCTCCAGCTCTGGAGCCCCCAACAGCAGAAGGACACGGAGCTGTTGGAGCGGGGCCAGAGGAGGCCCCGGAGATGCTGGGAAGGCTGGAGCCCCTCTGCTGGGAGGACAGGCTGGGAGAGGTGGGGGGGTTCAGCCTGGAGAAGAGAAGGCGAAAAAGGGGAGACCTTATTGTGGCCTTCCAGTCCCTAAGGGGGCTCCAGGAGAGCTGGGGAGGGACTTTTTACAAGGGCATGTAGTGCTAGGATGAGGGGGAATGGCTTAAAATCGGAAGAGGGGAGATTTAGATG
>NW_009647735.1:8621528-8624207 GCF_000708025.1 Charadrius vociferus
CTTGGTGGTCTTCAAGCTACCTTCCAACCCAAACCATTCTATGATTCACCTTTTTCTGCGCTGAGAAATTTGGCCACTGTAGCAAAACACAAATGCAGTTTCAAAGCTGGTTTAGCGAGGAAAATAAGCTCAATTGGCAAATGCAATTCATGCTGACTTTATGCATCTCTGCTACATATTTTGCCAGCAGAGAAACGTGGCAGATAGAAGCAAGCATATTTTTAAAAAATTCCACCACTCGTAGAGATTGGCAGAGCCCTGTGCGTGCCTGGCGTGAGATGCCAGATCCCTCGGTCCCCGGCATGCGAGGGAAGGATGGCAGCAAACACCAGATCTATCCCAGACTCACTGATTAGCTTAATGAGCACACTAAGCAGAGGCAAAGCCCCTTTCATACTTCTTGCCAAAGCACTCCTTGTTCCCAGAGACACCTGGGAGAGGACAGCTATACAAACTCCAATTCTCCATTGTAGGTTTAGGAGTATATCTGCTAAATGTGGGGGCCTGGGGATGGGGGGAAGATCTCAACAACCAAAAGATACCAAAACAGGGTCTGGAGCCTGGTGGGCACTGCAGACTGGGCAAGGCTTGTGCCTCCATTGGGTTGACAAACCGCCTGGTGACCACTGCTGTTGCTGGACAGATCCAGGTGCCGTCAGATCCTCATAGTTATGCATTTCAAGGGGAACGAAGGGGTCTTAATTTTTTTTTTCTCTAGCTTTTCTGCTAAGTGTAATCTCCAAATCCCATTGGAAATGGAAATTGGAAACTGGGTTTCATTGTTGGGCGTTGTGAGATGGGCATTTTTGTCTGCTTCGCAGTGCAGCGTGCTGCATTTCTCAGAGCTATTAGCCTTGAAAATGTGAATGTTTGAGACTCGGTGATTTAAGCAGTTTTAGTGTTTTCCTGGGGCCTGATATATTTTTCCTGCAAATGCATCATTACAAAACTTTATTAGGAGAAACACTGCCATTGGCAGAGCTCTCTTCCAGCATAGCCCAGATCGGAGTTGTATGTGGCATGTTGAGGTTTGTTTTCTCAGCTCGTTACGCAGATTTTTTAGAACTCGGGTTTTTGGACAGGGGGAAGGAGGATCTGTCTTCTTTCACCTGCTGAAATTAATAATAATCAGAAGCTGTCAAGTGATGAAGGGGTAGGAATGAATCCGAGGAAGGAATAGGATGGGGCTATCAGTGTTCTACCAGAGCCAAATTCCCCTCCGCTCTCCCCTCACCTTCTGTCCTTTACGGTTTTCTGTGATGAAAGCAGAAAACAAGGAAAGCAAAGAAAAATGGCACTAGGTTACTTGGTCAGTGTGTCTCTGGCGTGTGCTAGAAGATCTGGGCAGTCCCCAGGGCCATGCCCTTGGGGCATTAATGTCTATTCTACGGGGGCACTTTTTCTTTCTTGCTCTGTTCCCTCCCAGGTGGATGTGTTGATTAAAAACCCTCTTTGCATTGTTTCTAGAAGAAAATAGCTGCAGTGACTTGGTTAAAATCTCTCTGAAAGCTGCAGTGCCGGCTCCAGCTCTGCAGGTAATGGCTGTTGTGGCTCTTTGTTTGGGGGGGTCACTGGACCCCCGTGGAGGAGCTTGCTGGGCTTCATGCTGCTGTTAGTACCGCTTCTCTCCTTGGTGCCACATGGCACTGTCCCTTCTTGTGTCCTGAATATCCCACCCAACTCTTCCTGCAGTTTTTATTTTCTCTCTACTTTTCCATGTCTTTCAACATGTGTATAGGTATCCCTTAAAAATAATATGAAAGAATGAGTGAGATGGATAACTCTATGTATATATTCCCCTTTAATCCCCCAAGAATTTAATCACCTAAAATCCTGTTTATTTGCTGCATCCAGACGTTTCCCACCAGCAAATTGCTCTTCTGGAGTCTCAGCCAGCAGCACATGGCAAATGAATAAGAGGGGTGTGAAACAGGGAATGGCACCTTTGTCTCAAAGCAGGGAAGTGTGGGAGACCTCGGCTGGTCCGAGGGATCAAAATACAAGTTTAACACTGACCCTGAGCAGATACTCGTGTACCCTTGAGGAGACAGAAGAATCCTGAGAAGATCCGAGCAAACAAGATAAGGGGTGGCAAACATCCTGGCTTTTCCCAGAGCATGAACGGTGCGTGATCAACAACTGTATTGGCTGAATGGTGTGTGATGTGAGAGTGGATTGGGCAAAAGTAGAATGTTAGAATATATGCACAGATAAGCAACCAGCTAAGAGGATATAAAAGAGCACTGCTTGTAAAATAAAGGGACGATTGCTGTAACTGGATATTGAGTGTCGTGTCCGTCTCTACAACGACAGGGAAGAAAGTGCAACTAGTTCACAAATGGTGCTGCGTTACCCTGTGCGATTCTCTTTGCCCAAAGAAGAGCGAGGGAACCCAGGGAGCTGTGCAGCCCAACCCTTCCCCAGGGCATCTGAGCAACCACCATGGTTCAAAACGGTCCATGGTGCAAGGGGTAAAACCCTCTGACCTGATGTGGTGCTGTGATGGTTTTGCTTCCTTGCTGGGGAAAGAAAACCAGGAAAGAAATGGCAAAAAAAGAAAGGCAGGACAGAAAGGCAAATAATCATCACAGAAACATAGAATCATAGAATGGTTTAGGTTGGAAGGGACCTTGGAGATCATCTAGTTCCACCCCCCTGCCCTGGGCAGGGACACCTCCC
>NW_009647735.1:8624263-8654758 GCF_000708025.1 Charadrius vociferus
CCTTCTTCCAATCTTAAGCCATGCCCCCTCATCCTAGCACTACATGCCCTTGTAAAAAGTCCCTCCCCAGCTCTCCTGGAGCCCCCTTAGGGACTGGAAGGCCACAATAAGGTCTCCCCTTTTTCGCCTTCTCTTCTCCAGGCTGAAACCCCCCACCTCTCCCAGCCTGTCCTCCCAGCAGAGGGGCTCCAGCCCTCCCAGCATCTCCGGGGCCTCCTCTGGCCCCGCTCCAACAGCTCTGTGTCCTTCTGCTGTTGGGGGCTCCAGAGCTGGAGGCAGTACTCCAGGTGGGGTCTCACCAGAGTGGAGTAGAGGGGCAGAATCACCTCCCTAATCTGCCTTCTTTCTGAGAGGGGAAGGACTCATGGGACATTCAGTGGGGTTTGTTGGATGAGATGTCTTGGGGGTCCATGTCTTGGGGTTGCTCACTTGTCCTGGGAGCACGGCTGCCGTCCTGGGGAGACCACAAGCCACAGGGCACTGCCTGCTGCAGCCTTTGCTGCTCCCACCCCTCCCGGGAGGCAGGAGTTTCTTTTCCCAGTTTTCTTTGTGCCACTGCTGACAGCAGCATTTGCCCAGGCAGAAATTGTTCTTACAAGAATTACGTTCCTTTTCTAAAATTGCTTCCACCACTGATTGCTTAAAAAGAAGTGGAATGGCTGCCATGCCAGCTCTTAAATGAGTGCTGTTCAGAGAGCAACTCAAGAGCTCTCCAGAGAAGTAGCAACTAAAAAGTCTCTTCTGTTTCTGGATACGTAATCTGCTCGAAAGGAGGGCGGCGAGCCAGCAGGCGTGGGGGGAGCCACGGCCCCTGGGACGGTGCCGAGGACCGGGCAGGCTGTGCCACACGGCTCGCTCACATCCAGAGCTGGGTCGCGCGTTCCCCCTCCCGTGCCTTGGCTTTCCTTTTGATTTTAAAAATTACATTTGGAGCCAGAGCAGCAAATTGGAGGCCAGCTGTGTGCAGATACCATGGGGAGAGACCCCGACCAGAGTAACGCCTGTGAGCTGGGATGCACCTTGTGGAGTTGAAGCCTGTAGAGAAGGGGGAAAAATAAGTGCTTTGGGGTGGGAATAAGGTTGCTCTTCTCTGCCTTTGGCTGCCGGAGGGATGCTGGGTGTTGAGAGCTACTGAAAAGCAAAGAGTTTCTCTGGCAGAGGGATGCGAGCCTCCTGGCTACACCCCGCCGCAATGAGGATTTGGCACCCAAACAAAGTATTTCTGTGCTGAGGCGCTCTCTCTCAAAGGTCTGTTTGAGGGGAGAAAAATAAAGAGAAGGAGAAGAAAAACTGCCAGCAGAAATCCCTTGGAAAGAGCAGCTCCTGGTTAACGCTGCGCTGCAAAGCTTTGAAATTCAGTGTTGACAATTGCAAGGTGCTGCACGAGAAGAAATTATTTGAATCGCAGGCACAGAGCTCCAGATTGTTTGCAGATACCTGGGCCATGCTGCCGGCAGCTGGGCAAAAAACCACACCTGGACATGCAGAAGTAGAAATGTCATAGTGTGAGTCACGGGACAAGTGACAGCCCCCGAAATGTTATGGTGACACCGTTAAATAGCATGCCTGAAGCTGAAGGGTGCCTCAGGAGAGGTTCCTGCTCCCATCTTTTGGTGAACATCCCCACAGCTATGTCTTTTTTAGGTGGCTTGGCCCTGCGTAACTCTTTACTTTCCCGATGTTCTCCAGCTCTGAGCTTTCCCAGCCTGATCACTCCGGTGCTGGCGCAGGGTCACTGCCCCCTGGGGACAACTCGGTGGTGAGGGGCCGGGAGCTGTGGGTGAGTCTGAGCCACTGGAGAAGGACTGAAGCTCTGCAAGGAGATACCTGAGCCACCTCAAACTGTGGACATCCCTTCCCTGTGTCAGCCTTGTCACATTGTGAAAACCACATGAAAGTACATGTTTGCCTTCAGATATCATTGATGGCCATGGTAATCCCTTTGTGGCTGATTATCCTCAATTTTCTCTCTTGTCCAAAGTTACTTTTTGAAGTCTCTCTTCTTTTAAGAGCTCAGCTCTACCTCCCACCCCAAGGGCTGCCCTGGGGAGGAGGCATCCCTGAACTCTGAGGTCTCTTCTCGGGGTTTGGTGAGCTCTGAAGCTATTGCCAGGCTGCAGAAATATTTGTTTGGCCCCTATTCATTTAGTTTCTGTGGGGGTGTTGGCAGCAGAGGCTCCGAAGAGCCCATTTGTCTGCTGCGATGCCTTTGAATGTGTCTTTTCCACATCCATGCCAAAGGGGGTGGACTTTGCAAATTGAATTTGTCACGTTGGATCCGTTAGACTGTAGGAAATGGAAGCAAAAATTAATTTTAAAAAAACCCAGGAATAAAATCGGGTATTTGCAAACCCAATGTTTATTAAACATTATTTTCAATTCTCAGGAAACAGCATGCTGGCTTTATTATCATCCAAATAGACTATGTTGTCTATATGGCTAAATAATGACAACTGTACCCCTATTGCTCATCTCCCAGCAATTTTTAATTTCTGCTGAGAAGAAGTTGCCTGCTATTCGGGGCTAGGATTTCAGAGAACACTGATTTTTCAGCAGAATATTATGAAGTGTTGAAGACTGAGTGGGTGCCACCAGTCTAAGGCTGATGTTATTTATATCCTCTGCGTCTGGTACAAGTGATAAATCTGCAAAGACAGTGAGGATCATATCCTGCAGCCCGTACTGGTAAGGGCATTCCTTACCCATCAACTGAAAACTAATGTTTATTTCTCTTTAATTAAATACTCCATTAGCCAAAGACTGTGTTAAAATATTTTTGAAAGAAGTCATGTAATCAATACACCAGAAGTGCCATTACAAAAATACAAAAATATTTCATATTCAGTAAGGACCGGGTTTCCTCTCTTTGCTGAATTATGAGTTCTTTGAAATGGATAGGGGGAACTGTGGTTGAGATTGTCTGTAAATGCAAAAGTAGTATTTTTTTCTTGGCTCTCATGGGGGCACTTCAGCAAGCTGGTGTCTTGATAATGCCCACTATATTAATTGATTCTCTTTTTTTTATGATATGCAACATTTCTGCTAAACTCTTCCTCTGCTTCTCAGGGGGGTGGGGGGTGGTGTGTATCTATATATAAAATTGTTATCAGAATAGGTTAACTGTTGGAAGCAGCAGATTTTGTGCTCCCCTCAGGCTTAGTCTTCATGCTGATGATTTCTTTTTGTTGTTGGTTTGCTTTATTTCTGTTGGGTGGTTCATGCTCAGGCTAGAAGCCAACGGGAGCACTGGTGAAGGTGTTGTTGCGGTGAAAGGTTTCCTCTCGAAGCCGCCCCGGGTGAGATGGGTGGATGCTGGCGGAGCCCGGCTGCTCCCCGCTCCCGTCCCGCAGCGCTCACAGCGAGGGCGGGCTCCTGCTCTGGCTCCTGAGCCACCACTGGTGTCCACCCAGGCAGAAGAGACGCCAGGTCCTTTCCCAAACATGCCCAAAACAGGACGGGAGGGAGGAGAGGCATGGAAATAACCAGGCAGAGGTGTTCGGAGAGTTTTTCTTCTTTGATCCCTGAGGGAACCAGGCTAAAATCAGGTTTTAAAGCACTCAGGAAATAAATGCTTTATTTCCAGTAAAATAAATATTCTGCAGTTACTCCACTGCCTTACCAGTACCTGGAGGAGCTAAACCAGAAGAATAATGTGTCTGATTTAGTGTCCGCACGTTCTCAGCAGGTACTTTCTCCCCTCCTGTTATTGCCTTGCATGGTGTCAGTTGTATCGAGGTAATCAAGGTGAATTTTTGCAGCCTCTTGCTTTCCCCCAGAAAAATATTCCTGGTGGCGTGACAAAAAAAAAGTCCTTTGTGAAGATAGTCTATCGGTTGGATTAGTTTACATGTGCTTCTAATGCCAAGAACCTCAGACTGCTTAAAAATAATAAAAATGAAATGTCAAGCAAATAAAAGTTAATTAAACGCACAATGAAGGAGGCTTAATTTTAGTCCTAAAAGGAGCCGAGGATTTTGCAGAACATATCTACAAAGGTGGCAAAATCCCTGACTGCAAGGTGTAAAACCTCCCCCGCTCCCTGGCAAGAAATGAGGATGGCACCTGAAGAGCATCCGTATTCCAGACACCACCAGATGTGGAGGAGATTATTCACCAGGGGTTTGGGGAAATAAGGCGGCAGCGAACTAACACAAAGACTCCGCTAGTTGTTGCATATGATTAATATACTTGAAAATCATAGTACAGGAGGAGCTCTGAGTTGTTCCAGGCCTAACGCAACACGAGATTTAAAGGTCAGCTCCTTCTCCTGGTGAAGTTGATGGAAGCACGTGTTTGGCAGGAAGCTGGGCTGAGCTCCAGGCTCTTCTCAGCTCACTTCTCCCAGCATTTCGGACATGCTGAGGCATGAGAATGCCCCTGATAAGGGCCAGAAGAGCAAGTGAGACAAGGCAGCAAATGCTGCACCTGATGGGAGGCTACAGCATGGACCGCACCGACAGCAGTCTGCCTCAACAAGCTTTTTCCTGACTTGGGCACGATAACGACAGTTTTCACAGGAGCGCTAATTTCCCTTGCTAAGACTCTTAATGAAGACAATAAAAGGGTAATAAAATGCTTCTCCGTTACCATAACTAAATCAAGGATGCAGACAAGGGGTGTGTGCTCTGGGCCAGCCTCCCCGGGACCACAGGGTGCCGGAGGGGAGCAGAGGTGCCGTCTATCACCCGACCCTTCGGGAGCACCATCGGGACAGGGAGTGCTGCTTTTCAAGTAAGAAAAGGAAAAAAAAGTACAGAAGCCCATGGAGCAGGGGCTGCCAAACCAAAACCAAGCAATGCCAAAACAAAATTACAGTGCTGAGCGGAGCTTCTCTGATGGGCATCCTCCTGCCCTGGCCAGGACCGTGGGGCTGCTTAAACATCTCCAGCCCATGGTCTTATGCTTGCTCCGTAGCCAAAATAAAGATGCTCGAAGCCCGCTCACCCTGAGGGCTTTGTCTCCAGGTAGCACAAAGGCCAGGATGACAGAGATGGATAAGAGAGGGTTTTGTTTCCCATTTTATTTATGTCAAAGGGCTGGATGCCACCTTTTCTGATTTATTTTGAAAAGACGTAAGTTAGCGGAAGGTATGAGACCTGCTGTATTTAATTGTGGAGTCTACAAGGCTTTCCTTGCGCTTGACCCCTGGCTGTTGTTGTGCATGAGGATTATGTGTGTTGTGGAGTGTGCTGAATTTCTTAATGGATGGGATAACATCATTCCGAATCCCAAGGAGAGATAAGATGAACAAAATGTCAGAGCTTCAGACTGATGGGCTTCTGTCAGGCTCTTTTCTTTCTGTTTCCTCTGCATCCTGGCTGCCTTTTCTTAGCACCACTTAGGAACCTTTTACACCAAGTGGTTGATATTTTGGTAAACCCTTCACATTTAATCTTTAACAATATAACAGCTTTGTTAATCACTGTAACAGATTAAATTAAATGCTCCCTTTCTGAGCTGACCTAGTTTGGAGGTTAAAATTATGCAGCCTAGATGAAAAAAAAATAGATCTGGAGGGAAGAAAGAAAAAAAAGACTCTCTCATCTTATTTGTATTATTTTGCAATATGAAAGGAAGATAAAAAAAGCATCATCAGGAAAGTAGGCTTCATCTTGATAGGCAACTTTGTTTTGAAATGTAATTATAGGACCAGAGTGCAGCGTGGAAGACCCCTGAGAAAAATCAATCGTGGCTGTGATGTGATGGCAGGCATTGTAGCATCCGCTCTCCGGTCTGTGACTCCAAAGTGTCACCTCTTGCTCAGCTTTAAGCTGGGCAAGGACTGGAATTAGAGGCAGATGGGGAAATTGTTTATCTAAACCTCAGGCTGGATGCTGCCGGGGTGCTTCTGCAGCCCCCAACCTGAGTGCAAGCTGTCGGCATCGAACTTTATGGATCTGCTGATACCATCAAAGGCATGGAGATAGAAACTGCCTAGGGCATCCTCTCCGTGGGCTGGGGTGGGTGGTTGTCTTTTCTCTGCAGAGGAAGGAGAGAAAATGCTTTGCTCCAACTATTTAAGTGCTATGGGCTTCTGCCAGATTGCACATGACAGCACAGAGAAGGAGCAGAAACGCATGTGAAATGTCCTCTTCTGATGCGGACGGAGCAGCTTGGCCCTGGGCTGGTCCTTGGTGAGTTGGTGAGGTTGGTAATGCGCTCCCTGCGGCATGGCTGTGAATGTACGGACAGAGCAGGTTAAATCTGAGCCATGGGCTGATGTGATGATGCTTCTGATGTTGAAACTTATCCCTCTTGCAGTCTCAGCGCTGCTCTGAGAGGCGAGGGCAGCGTGCTGAAGGTAAGCTGTCTGTGGCTCAAACACCACTGCTGTCAGATGTCTGCATCCTCAGAGCATGAGAGAAGGAGCAGGGATGAAGAAGGGGATAATAATGCAATCACAGTACTTTTTTCAGTCTTCCTTATCAATACTTTCTGAAGAGGTAGATCTCGTTACTCTGTTGACGAACTCGCAGTGCAGTGCAAAGAAAATCAGACAAAATGTTGCCGTTAGATGGACAACGTATTAAATGCACGAAGACATGAGACCACAGGCGCTTTGCTAGGTAGTGGCAGCCAGCCAGCGAACACAGTGATATATCAAACCTTTTTTTTGGTGGAGGAGCCGTGGGATTACCTTTACATCTTTCTACGATCACTCTGGATTAAAAAAAATAAATAAATAGGGAGCACTTTGCTGGGCTTTCCCACCTTTGATGGATTGTGTGGGCTCGGGGCGAGCAGGGCTGCTCGGCAGGAACATGCAGTGCGCTGCAGAGAGATGTTGTACCGGCTCTGCTTTCTTCACCACGACAGCCCTTTCCCTGTCCCCTGACTGCTCACCGCCCCACCTCACAGCAGGACAGCTCGCAAGGACCTGCGCGGAGGTGCCAGTCAGCCTGAGGCGTGCGGGGGGTGGCATTGATTTATTAAATGCCTTTCCTAATTGTATGCCATTAGAGGAGTTTTAACCAATCCTGGGAAAGGGCACTTGTTTGGCTGTTGAAGTCGTAAAAATTAAGTGACATTTGAATTACCACTTTGCTCCTTTCGTTTTTAAAGAGGAGCCTAGGAACACGTTTGCGATGAGTTTCCCCACTCAAGACGCGTGTCTGCCGCGTGTCTCATCACCCAGCACCGGCAACCAGAGCCTTTCCTGATGCTGCCCCTGGTCCCAGCATCTCCAGTGACTATGCAAAATGCTGGATGCCGCCTGCTCCTTCAGATTTATCAGCACAATTTGCATATGGTTAATATTTGTGCCTCACTGACATAAAACTTGATTATTATTGGCCTTTATTAACTTTTTTTTTTTTTTTTGGTGAAGGTCATTACATTGCTTTATGGAGGTGCTTAAAATGTGCAGAACTTGATGCAGACACTTTGATTGCGTGCATAAAACTTGTAGGAGATACTGTAGTAAAGCGTACGGAGCAGCTTTATGTCCTCCTGGTCGGAAGGAACTGGATGTGCTTCGTGTTTCCCAATGAGTGACTGAGGAAGAATTTTCCATTAATAAGGGTGCATCTCAACTGCAACCTGCCTCGCATGTCTGTGTGGGTTGGTAAAGGAGGAAGTGTCGTTTCCTTGTGAACCTGGGTCTCCTGCCAGCCGTGCTGGGATCCTTCCACCACTGCCTCTTGTCAGCAATGATCTCCTCTGTTATGTACTATGTAATCCTTCAAATTTTCTCTTTTAAAAAATAAGCAAACATAAAAAGCAGTGAAAATTTAGTACTGAAGAGAAAACACTTTTATTTTACTTGCTGGCTGGATAGTATTGGCTTTAAAAGGAAAAAAAAAACCCACCCAAGGCCTCTTGTGCTTGTTTGGAGTGAGAACACAATTCAGGAAAACATGAAGCAACGTTTCTGCCAGATGCAATATATCCATCCAAACAGGCCTTCGTGTTTGGCCGTGTAACTCCGGTGATCTCTTATGGCTGCTGAGGGTGTAAGACAGGGAAGAATTGGACTGGACAAGGTTAAAGAGTCTTCCAGCCCTCCCCTGGCACTCAGCTTGAAAATATCGCGAATGATCTGTAATTTATCTTCCAGTTACAGCGGGTCCCGGTGACTTATTTCCAGTTTACGTGTTCTGAACTAGTGTCAGGAATGAGTGTTGTGCAATTAATTCATTTATCAATCACATTTAGTAAATGGAGATTGTCTGATCTGAAATGCAGAGAGAAAAATTAGGCAGATTAATGCCTTTTCTCAACTGAAGCAAAAGCGGTGATGGGAGCTGGCTGGGTGAACCGCAAAATGAATTGCCATCATTTCTGCAGACACAAGTGTTTTTTGTTGCGTTTGGGGTCATGTTATTCAATGTCCACGAAGCAGTCAGGCATGTTGGCAAAGCCAGGACATTTCAGAACGTCAGCCCGCGTGGTAATTCATGCCAGCCTGCCAATATCCATTTTTTATTGGCCTTTATCCTTTCAGCGGAGGAGGAATGGCTCGGTGTTTCCATCCCTCGCCCTGTCAGTGCCCAGCCGTTATGGGAGAAACCGATGATGGAGCCCAGGGGTTTAATTCACAGATCACAGGCGTGCGGCAGAGAAACCTCCTTCCTGCAGGGAGACTCTCCACCCTCCCCCCATCCGGGGAAACGAGTCCCAACGCTCCAGAGGGGGACACCCCCCGGGTGCTCTGTCCCCAGGCACGGGGTGGCAGGAGGGGAACCGTCACGCTCTGTATCAACAGCGCTGCATCTGAAATTGTGGGCTCCAACTGGAGGATGTTTGCTGGGAAACAGGTCCTAGAAACCGGCGCTGCTGGAGGTAGGACACGCTGGGCAGAACGTCTCTTTACCATGCATCCCGCTGCCCATGGGAAGGGGCTGTTGCACCACTGGACCACCCCCCCGGTGCCCTGTTGCTGGGGAAGGGGCTAAAGCCCTGGGGCAGGAGCACAAAGCAGGAGGGAGAGGAGGGGTTTTGCACTGCCGGGTATTTAAAAGAGGAGAACTGAAGAACTTGAGTTCTTGGCGAGCTCAGAAAACGCATTGAAACAGGCGAATGGGGTGTGCGCTGCCCGGTAGCTGTGCGCTGCCCCCGTGCCCGGCGTGGGAACCAGAATTGGTGGAGACACCTGAAAGGCCCTGGTGGTGGCTCAACGGGAGGTCTGAACTGATGATGCCCTCCTGAATGCAACAGGGGAAAATAGATCCATCCAGGAGAGTGAAGGCTGAAATGGGCAGAGTCCCTTCCATGGGTGACAGAGTCCAACTGCTGCCCAAAAAACATGTCACCTCTTGGGAGAGGAGCAGTCAAGCTGATTCAATTGCCTGTCGTTTCCTTTTAATTCCTGAACGAGCTCACTGCATTTAGAGCTCCCGAAAGCAAAAGCCTGCCCAGAGCCGAGCAGGTTGGGGGACCGCAGCCCCCCAGCAGGCAGCAGCCCCGGGGAGACGCCGCCAGTTGAGCCCCTCGTCCTGCCGAGGTTTGTCGCATGCTTTTATGCAAGTGAGTTCCCCGCCAAGAACACAGAACTGCAGAGCTAATCTCTGTTCTTAATTTCCCATTGAAGTTTATTTTCAGCAAATTATTCATAAAGTCCATAGCGCAGCTGTTCCACATTAATCTCTTCCTTCTTGCAATTTTTTCTTCTGCAAGAGGCGGTTTCTCTCCTGTTTTTTTGTTGGTTTTTTTTTGCTGCAGAGACATGTACGAGGGACAGAAGTCGGACTTGAGCACTTGGGGCAGGCAGGGAGTCTACGGAGGCGGTTAAAAGCAGGAATTTGCAGAGGAGGTGAGGAAGGGAAACCCATCACCCCAGACCGCCCTGCAAAGCTCTGACAAAGACACAGCACAATGCTGTGATACGGGGGTGAGGACTGCATTACCTGGCCGACCTTCCTCTAAAAAATAGACCTCAGTCTGGCAAGCCATAGCTGTCAGCATCGGTCAGGGGCCGGCTAACGGGAGGTGTTTGGCAGCCCTCGTCCCCCACGCACCCACGCCTGCGCAGAGACCGCAGAGCTCAGCCGTATGTCACACCACTGCTCTGGGAGAGCTTTGCGGTGTCCCCAGAAGAAGGTTCGTTATTTCCAGCAGTGAACAATTTGGGAGGGTTTTAAAGCAGTAATTGTGACTGATATCAATGGAAAGAAAGTGTCGCGTATCAACTGAGAGCATGATGCAGCCTGGGGGTTAGGAGGGTTTATTTTCAAATATTTATATAAATGCTATTTATTTTATTTTTTTATTGAATTAACTATTAACTGTTATTGAATATTATTAATTACTACTTGAATTAACTACTACTAACTATTAACACAAGCCAAATTGATGCCTTTGAATAAACACAAAGCCCAGTTTGTAATGCAAAGTCCCTTCGTCCAGGTACTTTTAAACACGTGGTCTGCAATTGCTGTCCCCTTTCTCAATCCAGTTACTCAGAAACAAGTCTGCACTACTGTGATCTTTTTCAAAAAGTAATTTATTTTCCTGGCCAGTTCTATTTTCCCTTGTTAACAGGCTCTGAAGTAGTCCAAAGCAGAAGGAGAATGGGCATTCAGTCAAAGCAAGGACTGCGGGAAACGTCAAATGTGTAAGGTGGTAAATGTTGCATATCTCAAGATGGAGAGTTTAACGCAGACAAGAACTGGCAAATACATACAGCATCATTTTTCCTGCAAATTTAAGACTGCAGTCTTCTGACCCATCCATCCTGTGTGCCATACTAATAGATGTAACGCTGTATTGGCAGTACTGAAACCGGAGGGGCAATTTATGCCTTGTTAGAAAATGTATCTGGTTAGAAATTAGTTTATCCATTGCACTTTTTTTTTTAAATCAACTGATCTTGAGCATCCAATTTACATTTACACCATTCAGTAGCCTGAAAGTAAAAGGGATATTTTCATTAAATCCTGTTGGATTCTAAGACGGAGGTGCCCCCATGACATTCAGCCAGAAATGTGTTGCAGTGCTACTTGGAGACTAGACAGGCAGGACTGGGACTGGGACTGGGACTGGGACTGGGACTGGGACTGGGACTGGGACAGGGACTGGGAGCCACGTACAGCCAGTAACACTAAATTAGGACTAGTGCGGGAAAATACACCTGAGCAAATTTCAGGTCTGTGAGTTTAGTCTCCTCAAGGAACCAAAACTCTGGAAAGGGCCTTAGTTGGGAAAAAGGAGGCACCTTTTGATTTCTCTTGCCTCATTCATCTGGGAAGACACTGTGCCGTACAGGTTATTTTTTTTTTCAGACGCTCCGAAAAAGATGCAAAAAGAAAAGAGAAAGAGAAACAGATAAAGATGTACTGGGGCAAGGTGGTGCCTTGAAAAGAGATATCATAAAAGACAGTGTAAATGGGTGAAGGATGTCATGTAAAAGAAGAGGAAAAAGAGATACTACAGCAGGAAAATATCAGCACAGGAAGGTAGAGTGTTTTGGGAGGAAGCCTTGGCTTCACCCAAGTCTATGGGAATTTTTCTGTTGACTGACGTCTGTGGAGGCAACATTTCTGCCTTTTAGCTTGTGGTGCCATGTTTTGAATCATGCACAAGATGCTTTTTCCCATCTAAGCATAACTTGCGGTAGTTGGTAATACACCTCCCATAACCTGAGATAATGAAATAGTCATTAATATTAATTTTTCTACCAACCCTTCCATTCAAAGGTTTGATCACCCACCTGAGTATTGGATTCATGTGATTAAGTGGACTTCATTACTACCTGTGTAGGTCTGTGTGAGTATCCACAGGAGGGGAAAAGCTCACTGGCTTATTACCATCTGGCTCCGTGTTTGATGCGGAGCTGGGAAGCAGGGATGGTAAGCATAACCTGCAAAAACAGCCCTCTGAGTATTTTCTTATCATCTTAGATCTGTTCCAAAGATCAGGAAAAAACCAACAGATGTCAATTTTGTTAAAGTTAATGAAAAATGTGGTTCAGTACAGTTTTATGGAATACGTCTCTGCACATGTTAGTCAAATAAAATGAATTCTTTAATTAGAGGCAGTAAGAGAAGCTTAAAAAAGGCAGAAAGTCCAATTTGAGCCATTGCAAATGAAAGAAACTTCAAAAATTTAAAACATGTTGCATTCTTCCTGCAGCTTTAGTTATGTTATATCTCAACATTTTTGACTCATCTTGTTATTCTGAACCAGAGGGCTGATAGGCCTGGAAGGCTGCAAGCAAGGAGAGACCAGCTGGGTAAGAAGGGGGCTCTCCAGAGTATTTGAAGGAAAGTAGATTTCTCTGACACGCAGGTTGCTGTGGAGAATTGGTTTAACTGAGAAAAAGTTAATCTCTAGGTTGGACTGGCATGGGTGAGCTTTTGTTCGCTTGGCGTGAGTCCATGGTGAAGAGCTCAGTGTCTCTGGAAAGTGGTGGACTTTGGGGCAGGCTGGAACAGTTTGTGTTGGGTGCTCTCATCTGGATGGCCCCAGAGAGACCAGAGTTCGTACCACACCCAGTGCTGGGGTTTCCCTTATGGCTGATCTTTGATGTCCTACAGCTCGTTCAAGTTTCCAAAAATACCGGGTCCTTGGTCACAGTGGCAGATCTGTGAGCAGGTTTACAAAGATTAACGATACACGACAAATTACATTTTCCTGCCGAAACTGCAAGGTCCAGCATAGCACAGGCAGTATGGGCAGAAACCCCTCTGTACTTTGGGAAACCCCCATAGCCCTGCAGCCCTGACGTTGCACCCAACTGACTCATAGACCAGCAGACATGCTGGGATGAGGTGCAATCCCTGGTTCCTCTAAAGATGCTGCAAGCACCTTATGCAATATTATGCCCGGAGGCATATTTTCCTTGGAAAATATTCATTCCCTGAAAAACAGTATTTTTCTCCTAAATTGTGAATAGCCTCAGGCAGGCAACTGCAGGTCTGGGAGAACTGCTTTGTCACCCCACTACATCCAACCTAGACCAAGGGTTTGCGTGGCAAGTCCAGTATGCGGATTGCTGCCCCATCCGTGAAGCTTTGGCTTGCTCTGGGGAGACCATGTGTTTTGTGAAAACATCTCCTGAGAGTGCTTCAGTTTCATCTTGATGAGGAAGGGGAAATCTTGGAAACCTCAGAAGATGCTCAGGCTAAAATCGTACACCACTGAGGGTATAGGAGCTCCTCTATAGGACCTTATCTAACAGCACAGCAAGAATACATCCTGTCTTTAGGCGAGCGGAGTCTTTCCCAAGCTGTCCTTTTCTGTAAGTCAGAGCACAGCTGAATTTCTTCCCGTAAAAAGGAAGTCATTTCCTCTTGACACAAGTTTATCCTGATGTAGGGGCTAATTGATAGCTTGCAGGGCACTTGTGTTTTCCAGGCTGTCGGTTTTGCTCTAAGCACAAATTTACTCAGTGATGAGAATATTTTGACAACTCTGCCTATCTGTGCTCAGGAACTGCAGTTTGGTGTGAATTTTCTGGGTGTGCTGACCCAGTTTTAAAGCCTAAAATGAGCATGCTCTAGATTAATATGGAAATACTGTAGTTGGCAAAATAAAACAAAGAAACGGGGTAAATAAGCAGAAGTACAGTATGTTCCGCGCAAGAACTTTCAGCAGAGGTTTCACTTAGCTGGCAGCAGCGTGTTTTTGTCCTTACACCTTCTTCAGGAGGCAATTGTTAAAATAACAATGTGATTCAGCTCGCAGAGGCGTGTCATTCTGACCCACTTGCACGTCCCCATGCCCACAGCTCATCAGTAAATCCCTCCTAGCTGTAAACACAGAAAAAAATGAACATATCAAATCAAACAGAATTAGTTTTGAAGAGAAGGCACGTGTTGCTGCATTATTCCTTTGCCTTCCTGGATCTAATAAATGTCTCATTTAGAATTCTCTCTCATTCATATTTGTGGTGTTTATTTTTACGTGCTTCTCAAAGCTTATTTTTAGGCAACTCATGGCTCGTTCTTTAGGAATAAAGAAATCCTTTCTGGTTTTATGCGTTTTTGTGTGAGCGGAGCTGGGAAGACTATGCTTGTTTTCTTTAGATGATACAACAAATTAGCTTCTTCCAAAATATTATGCTCTGGGGACTACGATCGCAGGAAGCATGAGAACATTAGAATACATTACCAGAGCTCTGTGCAATACATACATGTATGTTTGTTGTGTACAGAGCAAGGGTTTAAGCAGAAACGTTCAAATCGTTTCGCTACAAACTCTTCTAACGGTGTCTTTGTGCTGTCCACAGAGTCGAGATAAAATCTGCACGCTGCGAGACAGTTGATTTTGGTGCACGTTTTGAAAGTGGAAAAGCTGAAATACTGATTATACACAAAAATAGAAAAGCAGCTCTGTGCTCCTCTCTTTTATTTTTGTGATCCAAAATCGGGTTATAAATTAAAGTGCATTTGCTTAATGGAGAAGCATTATCACTTTGCTTCACCATTTCTCTCGTAGGTAAAATGAGCCGGGCTGCCACTGAAAGGATAACAGCGAGGAGCCTGGCCGTGTACCCAGTGCTCCCATGGAGTGGCTCCCTGTCCTTTGTTCTTCACTGCCTTTTGTCTCCTCTCATCGAGGAGCACACAAACTACGGTATTGCCATTAAATATGAACTCGCCATGGTGACTTTTTATTCCAGTAGCTGGTGGGAAGGTGACATGGAGACCTGCTCGCAGTTCCTCCCCCGGGGCTTTTTGACTGGGGCAGAATGAGCAATAACAACTCGCTGGCCCCGCTGTACGGAGGCAACCCGTTACTGGTGGAAGCAGGTAATTATTATGCTGAACACGGCTCAGAAAGTTAACATCTTGGCAACTAGTTTAATTTTAAAATAAAACCTCATCTACAGTATGTTCTGTATGCAGAGGAACTGTGCTGTTTGCATTTGCTCAAGCCAAAATATCAAATTTGGATCAGACTTCCCTTGCATTGAGATAATAAGTGTGGGATTTCACATCTGGCCTTTCAGGCTGGGCTTGTTTTGATAAGGCACCAGCAGCAATTTCACTTTTTGAATAAAGCCATCAGAAATTGCTTACCAGGGTTTTGCAATGTGGTGAATAGCTTCTTATGACTTCTAACTTTGGCTTGATGGGTTTCCTGTTCATCCCGTTAGCTTTCAGAATGGAGGGGAGAGTCTAAGATGACAAAAACAGCAAGGAAAAAAAAACAACCAAAAACTGTGTTGGCAACTGCAAGCTGTGCGAGCATTCAGACCGCCCCAAATGTGGGTGTCTGCAGAGTTACTGCAGAGAACGGCAATGTTCATAAGCAGATTACTGAGTCATGAGCATGTTTTGAATGTGATTACAAGCAGAGAGACAGAATTAGTCTTTGATTTCCATAAAAAATTAATGAGGGAGACAGACAGGGACAGACAAATTGAAGAGTTCACTTGGTTAATTTTCTAGCCAGCAGCTATTCTAAATGTTCCTCTTGTTTAGCAAAGAAGGATACTAAATCTATATTGGTTATGTTGGCCAAGAAAAACTATTAGTGTGCTAGAGGTTTACCTGGGGGCAAACTGTCAGCAAATTAAAAAAGCAACAACGTGCTCATTTTAGGACATTTTTGAGACATCTTCCACAAGTGCAGTCAATTAAGAGTTCCTCTGGAAATGATGTTGACATGCTGTGCTCCTGTGCGGCGGCTCCTCTGAGCACCAGGGGACCCAGTCCCTCTCTTAAAAGTAGAGAGTCCCGTTGTGTTTCAAAAGGATGTTATTTAAGTTATGTCCTGGTACAGATGGGATGAGGTGGGATGAGACCATTGTTAATGCTAAAGATGCAGCAAGTGCAACATCTCTAGGTTATTGTTTCATTTCTTTTATTAACAGCTGCAGGGCAGCTTATAATTGAAATAATACAAGCCTGGCAGTGGGTCTCTGAAGCAGGGTAGTGCGACTCACACCCTTTTCCGTGGATTCTGGTTTGAATCTACCAAAGCCTAGTTACTGATTTTAACCAATATTTAACTACACCTTGCGTCAGCCATGCTCCCTCAACTTTCACTCAAGGCAGCCAAAACGCCACCACTTAGCAGAAATATCTACCGTTCCACATCATTTGTGAGGAGCAGCGAGTTCCGATGCTGTCATGTACAAAATAGAGCTAGCTCTAATTTGCAGAAAATACCAATGAACCTTTTTGCTGAGATTTCTGATCCAGATCTAATGTCCTGTATTCAGACTATTTACAGACGTTTAAATGATGAGATGATGAGTTTGGTCCCTATTTAAGTGCAACTTGCAACAGAACAGTGGAAGCTGTGCTTTAAAAGGAATAATTGCCCTCACTATAGAAGATTTTGTTCCCATGGAAAATGGCTATGCAAGCTCTGGTTTTGAATTGTTTTCAGGTTTGTTTTTTTTTTTTAAATCTTGCAGAAGGCTGACTTTTTGGTGGAAGGCATTCAAACTGCTGTAAAGCTTATGATGGAAAGGGGCAAATCTGTCTGGATGTTTTCATCAGATACTTTCTCTGTATAATAACATTAACGAGGACTCAGCTTTAGGATGAAAATCTTTAGTATTCATGTAGTCTAGTCGATTGCATGAATGTAATATGGAAAAACTCGTGTCCACTGCATGTTGGGGGGAATAGCATGCTGTAGTAAACAGGGTACTATTTCTTTAGACATGTTACGGAACTATTGGCAGTTAAGTCACATATTTAGTTCCTGCTTTTATATTCCCTGTTATGATACTGTCTGCATCAGCATCTTTGTGCTACACAGGTTCCATAAATAATTCATATCTTAATTTAAATAACTGTGGATTTATTTCCAATTGGCATCGAAATGGACTTTATTTTCTGTATCGTTGTGCACAGTTGTTGTACTAGCCTCTTATTTCAAAATGTTTGCGATTCCCTCAGAACACATCAGTAAATCAAATTACAGCAAACTTAGCCTGAAATTTAATTAGATAATCAACAATCATAGTTATGTACTTTCTTAATACAAAGTATCTTATTGCAGACAGTTTCCAAGGCATTGTCTCTGCACCTGGATTCTTGAAACAGCATGGCAAAAAAGTAAAAACTCCTGTTGATTGGCTTCTGTTGAGTAACAGCAGTCCTTGAGAGTCATTCTGGATTAGTTCATAGAATGGTTAGAGTTGGAAGGGACGTTAAAGCTCATCTAGTTCCCCCCCCCTGCCCTGGGCAGGGCCACCTCCCACCAGCCCAGGTTGCTCCAAGCCCCGTCCAACCTGGCCTTGAACACCTCCAGGGATGGGGCAGCCACAGCTTCTCGGGGCAACCTGCCCCAGGGGCTCACCACCCTCACAGCCAAGAATTTCTTCCTCATATCTCATCTAAATCTCCCCTCTTCCAGTTTGAAGCCATTCCCCCTCATCCCATCACTCCATGCCCTTGTCAAAAGTCCCTCCCCAGCTCTCCTGGAGCCCCTTTAGGCACTGGAAGGGGCTCTGAGCTCTCCCCTTTTTGGCCTTCTCCTCTCCAGGCTGAACCCCCCCAACTCTCCCAGCCTGTCCTCCCAGCAGAGGGGCTCCAGCCCTCCCAGCATCTCCGGGGCCTCCTCTGGCCCCGCTCCAACAGCTCCATCTCCTTCTGCTGGTGGGACCCCCCGAGCTGGAGGCAGCACTGCAGGGGGGTCTCCCCAGAGCAGAGCGCAGCAGAGGGGCACAATCCCCCCCCTCAACCTGCTGATGTGTAACTCGTCTTAGCAAAGCAGTGAGGAATGTAACTGTCCTAATAGCTCTCCCAGCTCTGCAACCCTGGGTCTCATAGGGTTGGCCAGCCTCTGGCCACAGAGTCCCTCATGGTGAGCTGCAGCGGGGGATATATTTTATTCCGGTTCTCTATGAAAACTAAGCCCATATAGTCTTCAAATCTACACAGTCCCCTTGCTCCTACGAGAATGTCCTAAACATCTTCCTTTGGATTAGGATGGATCTGCTGTTCCATCATGGCCATGCCAAGCTGGACCATCCATTTCTGTTTTCCAGGAGGTTCTCATATCTCACCTTCAGAGCATTCAGGTTGGTGGACTAAAGCAGCCTATCTCACTTTGCCAAATACAAAGTAAAAGTATGTCTTTTGGTAGACCGTAAGAAAATTTGGAACTAAGTCAGCAGAACTTGAAGCATCCGGTAAAGAATAAAAAAATAATCTCCAACGTCAGCAAGCATGGTCCAGTTAGAGAAAGAATTCACCTAGTTACGTGAAGAGAAAGAAAATGGGACAATTAAAGCAATCAAGTGTGGGTGGCAGCCCCTACCACACACAGCACATTACAGCTGGAACATGGACTGCTCATATTCCTGATATTTATTGCTGAGCTGGAAAGGTGGATATGTACATGGCTTAGAAGTTTTCAGATGATAAAAAAAAAAATCCACAAAGATATGCAGTATAGGTCAGAGCAGAACAGATGCACAGGCAGGAAAAGGCAGCACAGCCCAGGGAAATATGAAGCACTGCAGATAATCAGCCAAAAAAAAGCAAGAGGAACATGTGCCTTGATTTCATACTGCAAAGCCCCAAAAAAGCCCTAGAACAAACCCTACTGACCAACGTGTGAGGAAGCAAATGGTCTTTCGGTATACTTATTTTTCCTGTTTCCAGGGGAAAAAACAGCACGGTGGCTAGGATTCTCCCCAGCTTCTTCTTCAATTTTTATGCTTGTGGGAAAGTATTGCACAGTTTTCTCTACAGGTCATTCCAAAATTTTTCGTTAAGGCTCTTTGTGAGTATTAGACTGCAAACCTTTCCTCCATCAGCTACAGGCCCCATGGACCCTTAGAGCTTCTCTTCTTTTTCTCGATATCTGTTACTTTAACAGTTCCCGTGTGTGTGGAGGAGCACAGAGAGGAGCTCAGAGATGATGACTTTTATGCAAGCTATGTAAATATGAGTAGCAGCGGCACATGACCATGATTTTATATAAATTTGTGTTTGCTAGGCGGAACTGAGTTTGTGGTTTTGATGTTTTTGCCTTTCTCAAAGGTGCAGAGGTTTCAGAGCCCGGAGAGGCACCATCTCCCTGACAATGGATGTGACCTGCTGTGAATGTCGTTCTCATGGTACAAACCAATCTGTGCTGCTCAGGGGAGAGACAGATGCTGCATCTCAGTAGCAAAGCCCTGGCTGGACGCACCTTTCCAGGTAAACGTCATATTGAGCTAATAAGGAAAACAGTCTTTGGAAATGTTCTATCATTCTTACCTTGTGTCGAAGTACGCATAAAATAGAGGAACACATAAAAGAGATTGGGTACTTAGGTAGGGATTGTCTAAAACTACCAGACTTTAGGAGATGGATTTTAATCAGCGGGCTAAGCCCAGAACTTGAGCTGGGGGATTAAGAATCATAGAATCATAGAATTGTCTAGGTTGGAAGGGACCTTTAAGATCACCAAGTCCAACCGAGTTTGCAACATGGGCTTTTGAAATGATTCTTGTGGATAAGAGTACTACTGACAAGATTTATCTCTGGTGAAATTACAGACGTCCAGATTGCAAGCCCTAACTCCCTGGTATGTGAAAGAGCAAAACTTGGGTCTTGCTCTGAGTGAACCTGGAAACCTGCTGAGTGGGGAGACGTTCCTCCAAGGAGACTTTGAGACCATCCCTCCAACTGACACGGACCCCGAGCTGCAAAGAAAGTAGGCATGGAACCAGGGTGATGGTGTCTCTCGGTGGATGCCTCTGGCCTCTAGGCTTATTGATTTATTGTGTACCGTCTGTCTGCTTCTCCTCTCCTAGAAATATTATAACTTCTCTTCCTCTGCTAAAATCCTTGACAGAAAATATGTCAAATGGTCTAAGCCTTGATTATATATGCCATCAACCCCTCTTATTTAGAAAAGAATATCAGTGCCTCTTGTTTGTCTAACAAAGGTTAAGTTTAACCTTCAGGGCACAGTGCAAAGAACATCTGTTTGTTCAGATTTCTAGCCTGGGGGTTGAGAGGCACAGTTTCTATTTGGGACCTCTAGCTGACATTTGTTAACTTAGTTTGCATACATTTTAATGGGGTTTCTGTACCCAGAGGCAGTTGTTTAGAGTATAACATGATAGGCTATAAATACATCTATATGGCCAAATTATTATTCCTCCAAGTTATCCCTGCTGGAATATGAAGGAGAAAATGGGGTTTGGACATCTTAAAATCCTCAGAGGTCACCAAGAAAGGGACGTGGAGCTGGACACGCTGGAGTTCAGCAGCATGTGAGGCTGACAAAGAGAGGAGAAGCAGTGAACACGGCTGGTTTTAGCCTTTTGCATTTGCTGGGGAGCAATGGACATTGTCCTGTGTGGGAGCATACTTAAGAGACAATGGAAATATATTGAACCAGCCATACAAGGAAGCAGACTGGCCTTAGGCCCTCGCCCTTGAAGTCACCTTGAGGAGAGAAAAACAGGAGCGACAGTGCCTGTTTCACACAAGTCGAGAAAACAAGCCTCTCCTTGAGGAGAGAAAAACAAGAGCGATAGTGACTGTTTCACATGGGTCGAGAAAAACATGTTTGGAGGAGTCGGACGAGCAGGTGGGAAAAACAGAGATTGGAACGAACCAATCCGAGTCACATGCTCGCCTCGTGCACAGGACTATTAACCAATCAGCTAATGTGTGAACGCGAGTTGGGATAGAAAAATTGTATATAAGGGACAGTAGAATATCAATAAAATGTCTTCTGTATCATTCACATTGGATTGTGTGAGGTCCAGTTTCTCTCCTCAGTCCTGCGTGCCAGAGCGCGAAGGAGCTCAAACGGCTGTAAATGGGGGCCCTCAGCAGCCCCAAACCTCTCCTGCCCGGGGCGGTAGGTGGCCAGATTAGTCCACCACGTCCATGCCAAACATAACTGCACCAGCATCATGTCATGCACTGACATGCATGGGCTTTGGAGCAAGGGCTTTGGAGCGAGGACATCTCTGCCACGTAGGCACGGGCTGCATCCCTGCTTGTGGGGGGCACCTGGACCCCCCACCGAGGTGGCCGAGTCCTGGGTCACTCCATGAGACCCCTCAGTTCCACCCTTGCTGTGTGTGGGTCCTTATCTGCCAACGCAATGCTGCACCACGTCTGCAAGGAAATGTGTGTTTGCAAGAAAAACCTACTTCCAGTAGAGATTATTCTAAAAATTATTTGGAACATTTTTATTGTAGTTATGATTGTATGGAGCTTCTCTTAATGACATCTAAAAATGGGGCCAAACTTGAGCTGGTGGCATCTCATTAAAGCCAACAGGATAAGAATTCAAATATGCATCTTCCTCTGAGTGTTTATCTAGCAGCAGGAGCCTATTATCTTGTGTGACAATGTTATCTGCCAGTGACTGTGTATCTATACCAAATTGAAGACAGACACATTTAAACACAGAGGATTCTGAGTGTTTCTGATGATCACGATAACCAATAACCTGCTTAAAGGATCAGTGCAGTTTACTTAATGAAGTCAAATATTCAAACGTGCTTCCTTATTGTTCGCATTATTGCGCTACAGGAGCAAAACGCGGGGTTCGTAATGCAAGCTGCTGTGTATAGACAGCTTAGAAATGGATGTGTGTGTGTCTGCGTGCAGAAGCGTGCCCAGCCTGCACTCCCTCCCTCCCGAAGCACTTCACTTTTCTGTAGTAGCACTCCCATGAAAGGAAGCTGTTGCCATGTCCGTTTTCAGATGTTTGCCTTCAGAAAACATTTAAATGGCAAACTCTCAGTTGTGGTCCTTCGCAGGGCTGAGCCCACGGGCTTGGGCAGCCCCTTACTGCCCGTACGCTGGAAGGTGGGAGATGTACCTGCAGCCCCTCACCTGCTGCTTGCCCTGCCCTCTGCCCCACCATGGGGGCTCCCATCACTCCTGGTCAGGCCCCAAGTGACTCTTCTTGTGTTCTCCCCTTCCTTGTAGGCACATAACAGTTGCCATCTCATCAGCAGTGCCCAGTGACAGGACAAGAGGGAACGGGCACAGACTGGAGCATCGGGAGTTCCATCTGAACCTGAGGAGGGCCTTCTCTGCTGTGAGGGCGGCAGAGCAGTGGCACAGGCTGCCCAGAGAGGTGGGGGAGTCTCCCCCTCTGGAGCCATCCCAAACCCGCCTGGACGCCGTCCTGTGCCACTGCTGGAGGTGCCCCTGCTCTGGCGGGGGGTGGCACTGGGGGAGCTCCAGAGGGCCCTTCCAGCCCCCACCAGGCTGGGATGCTGTGTGATTCTCTGAAAATGGAGCATATTCATCATCTTCCTCTACAGCATCCCTCTAGGAAGAATGCCAAAAATGGGAAAGTCTCTTATATCTTCTTATGATAGAGCCACCTCATGAAACCACAAACCATTTGCAAGGATGCCTCCAATTTCCACACTAACATGCTGTGGGAAAAGCCATCCAGATCTTGTTTCTGGTTTTTGGGGTTTTTTTTTGTTTGTTTTTTGGGGTTTTTTTTTAAGGGATATTTGATCCTTGTAGATATTTCTTCTGAAGCAATAAATGAAGATGTCTTGCAAGACGCACTCTGAGCCTTTTATCACGACGGTCAAAAGCTCCCGTGCCTCGCACCTGCAGAGCAAGCAAGATGCCAGCAGTGCCAGCGCAGCCGGCTGGGGAGCGGGGCTGGACCCGAGCCCTGCGCACACACACGCTGCTCCTCAGCTCCTGCTGCCTCTTCTCGTCGTGGCTGGTCCGTGCTGTCCACGCTGAACCGTCCTGGGCTGCGCTGGGTGGGAGCTGCTGGGGTAGCTCCTAAGCGGAGCATACTGGGAACCTCGCAGGCATCTCAGCCCTGCAGCTTTCTCTCCTTTTTCCCTAACGATCTGCCGCTGGTTACCTGCAGAGCCAGTTTGCAGAGGGACAGTGTATTTTGGTTGGGCTGCAATTTTTTAACAGCGTGTTAAAACAGGCAGTCCTCACCGCTCATCAGGTCACCTGGCGATCCACAGCTGAGCTTTCCGGACCCGCTGTGCCGGGCTCAATCCGCCCTCTGATTTCCCCCCACTGCGATACTGGTGACTATGCTATCCTCTGCAGGAAAGCAGTTTGCCAACCTCATTTGTGGAGTTACTGAACAGTTTTCCCCATAAGAAGGTCTTGTGCCTTGCCGGTTACCGGCAAGCAAGAGCAAAAGCATTCCTTCACGTCCTGCTATGCAAGTGTATAAAATTATCTCCTCCAGGGAGGGAGTGTTTGTGTCCCTGCGTGGGTTCTTAGTGGATCTGTCTAACCTCCAGCGGTAGATGCTCAGGAAAAACACTCTTTGGAGGGGAGTAGAGTGGGAATGCTCATCCCAGCGTGACAGGGACAGGAAGGATACCCACAGAAGATATTAGACTGCTTTTTTTTTTTTTTTTTTTGTGTTGGAGCCTGCGGGAGGTAACTGCAGGCAAACATGTCCCCTGTGGTGGGTACTGTGCTATGGGAAAGGAGTTGGCTCCAGCTTCGGGGGCCGCTCCAAACTGCGCGGCGGACCGTGACCCTCCGGTGCTGCAGCTACTCTGGTGACCCAGGGCATGGCACCCCGCTGCGCCTGGGGGGGTTGTGGCCCCTCTCCACTCCGTTCCCCCTCCCTCTGTGATGCTCAGGGAGAGTGTCGGGGGCTCTGTCTCTGCTCTCTGTTACAGCTCAGAGGGATCTCTGCTTTCCAGGGCAGAAAATCTGCCTTCTCGGTCTTCCATTTCACAGCGCGCACCTTTGTGCGAGAGTTTCAAAAATGCACAGCTGAGCCAATGTACTCACTCAGGCAGTATGTACGTGTTACACACAGCAAGTCGATGTACCGCTGCCTTCAGGGTCCCACGGCCCTTGAGGTGTATTTCATTGACTCTGTATACATTTCAGTATCACTCAATAGGGTGAAAGCTTATCAACATTAATTATGAAGGTTTACGTTGGCAACCACTTAGTTCCTATGGTTACATCTCTAAGAAATTGTGAAATAGGCACTTCAAGGCTCTGGGCAGAGAAACAAATTGAGTGTTACAGCATTCGTGAATGATAATAACTCCTTTACTTATAATGCTAATAAATAATTGGTGTAAAATCATCTAGTGCAGCCTTAGAATGCGTAGGGTATTTAAAGGTCAGCGCTGCTCTTAACTCTCCATTAAAACCCTCATATTACAATAGTGCATCCCAGACAGCAATTACAGTGTTTCAGCGTATTCACTTAGTGAATCGATAATCCGGTCCGGTCCGTAGGGCTGTCCCGCGTGTGCTCCCTGCGGCACCGCAGCACGCTTTCCAGCCTCGGCTGGAACAGTGTCGGAAACCCCCTGTTTCTGGATGCGCTAAAGCTGTGCCATGGGAACAATATACACTGTCTTATTGTCTCATGCAGCCCTTTGTTCGGACCATAGCAGGATCCTGAAAGAAATGGTGCTCTGTGGCAGATAAACACTCCGCGATTTGTCTATAAGGTCACCCCTGATACCCCACCCCATCAGGGGACCTGAATCCTTCTGGTCTCTGAGTTATTTTCCTGTTGTTCTCGTTATCCCTATCTTACATTTTTCAGTGTTATCGGCTCCTGCAGTGTCTGCTTTGAGTTGCTACTTTTCTAACTCCCTTTTCCCCATATTTGCTTCTGACTTGCATGTTTTTCCTTTTGTTACCTGTCTTCTGCTCTTCTTGTGTGTAAGCAGGCATGCACCAGGCTTTGGCACTATTTTAGGATGATCTACCGTGTCCTGTCCTATTTGTCTCATCAGCACATGTAACAGTTCAATTTTGTGTCACTCTGGCCCTGTGCAGATCTTGCTTTGCCTGCAGTGAAATTTTGATTCCTTTTCTCCAGCTTTTTCTACCTTCTCCCTCGAGAGCCGGCTTTCCACGGTGAACCCTGGGTGAGGGGACATCGTCCCTTTCTACAACTGTAGTTTCATCTTTGCTGCTCTGCAACATTTTGCTTCTGTCCATCAGCAATGTGCACAAAGCACCGGCCTTCCCCGGTTGCCCATAGCCATGCCCGGTGGCTGCAGTTAGTTTAGAGCTTCCCTCTATGTTGACTTGACTTTAAATTATTCCTTCATGATTCCAGGCGTGGGATGAATCAAGATGAATCATACAGCGATGGAGGTAATTCCTCCCATCAGCTGAACGATGAATCAGTTGCTATTTTTCTCATAGTAAGGATGCCATTTTGTATGCGGCGCTAAATAATGTTCCCTGCTAGAACCATGAGGCTGAATAAAGCGGTCAGTTTGTTACCAGCATGCGGACTAACGCACAGTACGAATTTCAGCAACGCAGCCTTCAGTGGAAGCAAATGGTGTTTAATAATTTGGAGGAGGAAGTTTGGCTGTGGATCAGGAGAAGCCTGAAAACGCCATCCTCTAGAAATGTATGAACAAGCTGCTGCCTCAGATGGGGAAAACATGCCCATCACAACCCCGGTTTCCTAAAGTCTCTGTAGGTCCTGAAAGCAAACCCAGGATTCAGTTCTGCAGTATGTATCTCACAGCAGATGTTGCTGTCGGTCGGCAATGCAGTATATTTAAAAAAAAATAAAAATCAGAGACTGACACCGCTTCAAAAATATTCTTAGAAATATGATGCTACCTGTAGTCACCTTAATTGTATTTGAAGCCCGTGTGTTGTGTATTTAATGCATTAGCTGTGCTTCAACATTAGCGTTGTGGAAAAGAGTTACTTGTTTTTGTCCCTGGGCCAAAACCAAGACTTGGACTCTCTCTCTTGATAAGGATGTAAAGCCCAGAGACGCTCTGGGCAGTTGGTTGCTTGTTTTCCGTCACTTCAAATTAGCAGGCAGTGATATGGAGGGAGGGGAGGTACCAAAGCGACGCGGAGAAGTTGTGCTGTTGGGAGTGTGGGGTAGCAGGAGGATAACCTTGGAGCTAAGCCAGGGAACGGAGCATCAGAGCGGGCTCGGGAGCACTCAACCCAGCAGACTAACCCCTGGGTCTCCTATAGCCACCCATAGATGTTCTGTGTTGCTGCTTTGCCAGCTGTGAAATAGCAGCCGGCCGGCTGCACGTGCTTCATGAGACCTCTCCCAGCTTGCACGGCAATGCCGGTGGGCTCCAGTGGCTCCTTGCCTAGACCACAGGATCAGTCTCCTAGACTGGAAAAGACCTGTAAGATCATCTAGTCCAACCATTACCCTAACAGTGCCAAGCCCACCACTAAACCATGTCCCTCAGCACTATATCTACACGACCCTTAAATACCTCCAGGGATGGGGACTCCCTGGGTAACGCATTCCAATGCCTGGTGACCCTTTCAGTAAAGAAATTCTTCCTAATATCTAATCTAAACTTCGCCTGGCACAACTTGAAGCCATTTCCCCTTGTTCTATCCCCTGTTACTTGACAGAACAGGTCGACTCCCACCTCTCTGCAACCTCCTTTCAGGGAGCTGTAGAGAGCGAGAAGGTCTCCCCTCAGCCTCCTCTTCTCCAGGCTGAACACCCCCAGGGGCCTCAGCTGCTCCTCATCAGACGTATGCTCCAGACCCCTCACAGCTCCATTGCCCTAAATGAAGGATGGAATCACGAAGATGGAAGATGAAGGAGGAAAACTGAGGAGGAGGAGGAGATGACCTGAGTCCCAACTCTGTTTGGCTAAAGGGTCCGACTGGTTCCACACCCCTTCTCCTCTGGGTACAAAATAGCCACGTTTGCTTATGGCTTGACCCGTTTGGGAAATACCTTCTTCCAGGTTTAAGGCTGAGAGATCTGCAACACAAACGGGAGCTTGTGCCCTTTATTCATTATGACACTTCCAGCCGTAGCTAAATAAAGAAAATCCTTGCTTCACTTAAATTTAAAATGACAACAAATCATGATTCAAACTTGCAGTGACATTTATCCAGTTAGCCGATGTTTGCTATAGGTTGAAGGGACTCATAAATACAGTTGTCTTCATGTCTCAGGCACATTTCTCGGTGTTCCTTGACAGTTATTAAGTGCATTAATTCTTCTGATGCTAATTTCTGTGTAGTACTGATGAAAAATGCATTTTTCCCAGGGAGTTGGTACTTGGCAAATATCTCGATGGCAATAAATTAAAGTACGAGAGAAGTTTCTGTTGCCATGGTTTTCTTCTCCACTGGTACAAGCACTTACTGTACCTTCACTCCAGCAAGGGTGGAGAAGCAGAACCACAGCCCGGATCACCTCCAAGCACGAAATACTCTTCTCTCCCGCCTCTCTCTTGCAGTTAACCCTGCTGATGCTCTCACTCCTTGCTGGTCCCTGTACAAACAAATTATCCTAATGCAGCCTCGCTGCACGCCCAGACCCAGGAGGATTCCGGGTCCCTGAGAAGCGAGGATAAGAAAACGGATGATGCTGAGGAGAGTGCCCACGCATCGGAGCGCTCCCCTGTGCCTTTTGCACGCCGTCACCCCACTGCATGGCAAAGCTTGCCGACGCCGCGTCCCGCTTCTTCATCCCCCTGGGGGATGAGGCGAAGAGCAAAGTGGGTGAACTCAAAAAACAAGAGGAGTAGGTTCGGTGTTTGGTGCCCTCACATTACTTAAGTTTCCCGAAGCTTCCCAGGGGCTTTTGAGGGAGTGCACAGAAAATTCGATGAATCGACTGACCTGTGCCCTGCAGCAGAGATTTAGCTAATGGGCCCTGTTCTGCAGAAACACCTCGCTCTTTCCCAAGGGGAGATGACGCAGGGTGGTAACCCAGTACTGCTGTTTCCAAAGGAATACGGAGAAGCCATGGAGATAGCAGTGGTTCGGATATGTCATTAGACTCTGGGTAAAAGCAAAATATTGATTTGACAAGACCTTCTGCTGCTCCTGCAGTACTTCAGCTGTAGCATCATGGCAGTCCCATATGCCGGGAGAGCTCTTCTCCAGCTGGTATGTGATGAGTAGCTCTGGTTGAAGGAAACGTAGGTCCTCAGGACTGCTGCTGAGGTCTTCCATCAAGCACTGATGCTGCTATCAGCTAAATTCAGATAGGATCATGGACAGCATATGGAAGCAAAACTTCCCAGCTTCCTAACTTAATCTTGCCATTTAAAGCAATAACGGCAGCTATCTTGATCCAAGTTGATCAAGGTCCTTAAGATTGTTTACTGGCTCATACAGCTGTGCAGAATCCTCTAATATGTCTTTCCTCTCTCACCTCAGCTCTGCCTTCTACTGACCAGAGCAGGTGCTCATCATGTATCCACCACTGTTTTCACTGTCGATCTCTTGTCTTTGAAGGGAATGAAATCCTGCAGTTACACACGGGACACCCTGAGAAATCAGTATGTGCATAGCTTTTACTGATAATCTTGTTATTAATGCAAAATCATTCAGCCAAGAAAAAAAAAAAAACAACGGACCAAATGCAGCTTCACAGAAGCTTGTTGCTTTCGGAAAAAAATAATAATGGAAATTTGTTGCATGGCTGACCAGGTCTGTGCAGAGATTCTCTCTATGATGGACTGGAAATAGCTCTCTGCTCTCAGCTGGAGACAAAACCCCTCTTTTTCTCTTAAAAAAACCCTAACCTGCAAATAAGTTGGGTATTTTCTTTCAGTTGTGAATGTATCTTTGCTGCTGTATAGAACCACAGTTCTTCCTGGTTTTCCTTCAAAGCTGTCTCATCTTGTTGGTTTTATTAAGGAAGACTTTTTAGCTATTTTTATTTAAAATGATAAATCTAGACAAGAATTTCGAGTGACATTTTTAGCCCGTCTGAATATTGTTAAATATTTCTCTTTGAAATGCGCAAATGCCATTTTTTGAATCCAGTAACAGAAAAGTCCGTCTTTGCACTGATTCGGAGACACGTCCTCTCTCTGAAGTGAATAGCAATGACAGAGTCGCAAAGTTTCTAGTCTTAAGGTATATCAGCTTTACTAAATATATTTGCGTATTTTCAGCAGAAAAAAAAAGTACTTCTGCGAGACAAGGCAGAGCACAAGTAAGTCCTAAGTTATTCTGAGTGGTATTCTTGGGTGAGTGCTGGGCTCCTTGGCAGTGGGTGAGCTTGGTGTAGCTGGAGCACAGCCCGAGCCTCATCCCGCCACGTGCCAGCGTGCATGGATGGGAACACCGCTACAGAGGGTTTCATCCATGTTTCATGACATGCTCGTGTTGACAAAACTTGTTTCGTGTCTTTTGTCTTCAGAAAGAGGTAAATGGCTCAGCCGGGAAACCTGGTTTCTGCAGCAAGTATTGAAGGTGCTGCTGCCGGTCCCCTCCCGGGGGTCCAATTCTGCCTGTAATTCCTCATCACTCCGTCGTCTTTCCAGACTTGGGCATTGTATTTGTTATTGCCTCTAAAGCAAGCGCTGCGCTGGGAGAGTGGTGATTTCTGCTCTTTGTCAGCCTGGACTTGTGCTGCTGCTGCCTCCTCCTCCTCCTCCGCTCAGAGAGATTTGGGGACGTGGCAGTGAACAGCTCTTCCCTGAGATGCTCCTTTTATCCGTGGTTTAGCGCAGGCAGTCCGCGCTCCGCGCTGCGCACCCCAGGCTCTCGCTGAGTTTGCAAGATCAAGCCCTCATAAGAAAGGCTGATCGTGTATTCTTCCTGTATCGCGACCTCCCCTGAAAAAAATAGTATGTAAAAATATCCCCAGGAGAGATTAAAGAGGCCTAATCTACATTAGTTGAAGCAAAGCGGAGTCTTGCTCTAGCCAGCGCTGGGCAGAAATACAAATCCTGGGTGCCAGGGTACAATTGTTACCAAGCTACAACGCTTCTGATGACAGTCTCCTCGGAGTCCCACCAGGATTACAGAGCTGAGCTGCTGCGTGATTTTATATTTATTAACATACAGAGGGCTTGATTTAAGCACAGCAGCTCAGCAGCAAAACTACCGTTGATTTATGGTGTGGGCAAGAGGTCACAGTGAGATACACTCGGTGGCACGTGGGTTTGCAGCCTAAACAGAAAGCAAAGGCAAAGGCAAATGGTCTTTGTGGTTGCAGGTAACTGGCAGTTAAAATATGATAGCCAGTTAACTCATTCTACAGAATATATCTTTAAAAGTTAAATCACAGAGATCTGATCTCCAAATGGAGATCGGTGAAAAGTGGTGTCCCTCAGGGGTCCATACTGGGACCAGCACTGTTTAATGGCTTCATCAAAGACAGTGGGATGGAGGGCACCCTCAGCAAGTTTTCAGATGACACCAAGCTGAGTGGTATGGTGACGTGCCTGAGGGACGAGATGGCATCCAGAGGGACCTGGTCAGGCTGGAGAAGTGGGCCCACATGAACCTCATGAGGTTCATCAAGGCCAAGTGCAGGGTCCAGCACCAGGGTCCGGGCAGCCCCTGGTATTGATACAGACCGGGGATGAAGGGATGGAGAGCAGCCCTGAGGAGAAAGACTTGGGGATGTTGGTGGATGAGAAGCTCAACGTGACCTGACAATGTGCGATCACAGCCCAGAAAGCCCCCGGCACCCCGGGCTGCATCCCCAGCAGTGTGGCCAGCAGGGCGAGGGGGGATTGTGCCCCTCTGCTGCGCTCTGCTCTGGGGAGACCCCACCTGGAGTACTGCCTCCAGCTCTGGAGTCCTCAACAGCAGAAGGACATGGAACTATTGGAGCGGGGCCGGAGGAGGCCCCGCAGATGCTGGGAGGGCTGGAGCCCCTCTGCTGGGAGGACAGGCTGGGAGGGGTGGGGGGGGGCCGCCATGGGGAGAGAAA
>NW_009647735.1:8654896-8685674 GCF_000708025.1 Charadrius vociferus
TAATTGCGTATGTGCATTCCTTTATAGGTGGTGTTGTTGCTGTTTTTTTCTCATTCCTTTGTTGTTCTCTTAAACTGCCTTTACCTCAGCCCACGGGCTTTGCCTTTTTCTTCTGATTTCCCCCCGGCTGCGGCGACCGCGTGGTGCTTTGTCACCGACTGAGGGCAAAGCAGGACAGGGGCTCCGGGAGAGCTGGGGGGAGTCCTGGTCAGGGAGGGGAGCCATGGGACGAGGGGGAAGGGTTTAACACTGGAAGAGGGGAGATTTAGATGTATATTAAGAAGAAACTCTTGATTGTGAGGGTGGTGATCCCCTGGGGCAGGTTGCCCCGAGAAGCTGTGGCTGCCCCATCCCTGGAGGTGTTCAAGGCCAGGTTGGACGGGGCTTGGAGCAACCTGGGCTGGGGGGAGGTGGGACCGTCCAAGGCCGGGTGGAACTGGGTGGTCTTCAAGGTCCCTTCCAACCTAAACCATTCTGTGATTCTATGATGGCATTTTTTTTCAAGAATATTTGTTGATAGACAGCCCAAAGTCCCTCCCCCTTTTTTTTCTTGCTTCCATTTATCAGTGTAAAAGTTAAAAAAAAAAAAAGGTATTACAGCTCTTTTGCTTTAAACACTGGCATATCGATGGTTCATACATTATTGAATGCTTCTATTTTTTCCCAGTGAGCTGTTTTTTTCGTTCTAATATCACCTCATCTTTCTGCAGTTAATTCCCTTGACACCAAGCCACATAAATACTGACCTCAGAGTTTCAGAATAGCCTTGGCAAAAAAAACCCCAGTAATACAGTAGCTTAATTTGCATCACCATCACTGAAGGCTCTGCATATTTTCATTATAAAACCCCAGTTTCAGCAGGCTGGACAATATGGATTGGTGCGGCCGCGTTCAGTTTTCAGGAGGGAATTTATTCTTAGAAATTAGGTCAAAGAATTTGGTTTGGCAGGACCAACTGAGAATGGCTCTGGTTCAAAATAGAAAACTCGCAGGGCAGCTCATTAACTTTAACAATTAGGTTAAAACATTCTTTATTTTAAAAGTGAGACTAAACTTTCATCTGTCTAAACTTTATCTAAAGGTGAACTGAGACATGTGGGTGGAATAAGCAAACAGAAGCCAGCCAGAAGCCAGAAGCCAAAGCAAACTGATGTACAGATTTTTTTAATATTCTTTTCCTGTCTTGCTTCCTTAATCCTTCATAGTGTCAGTAAAATCGGGTCTCTCTCAATACCGTATGTCCTTTGTGCAGCTAGCTTTGACATTGAAAAGGAGGAGTTATAAATTACCCATCCAGCTGGTGGAGATGGGCTGGGAGCCTCTGTAAAAAAAACTTCTCTGAAGAGCTGGTCAGAAGATCGGGGTCTAAAAATAAGCACTCACGTTGAAATCCTGCTCTTCCTTGCTTATTTTTTGTCCTGTTCACAGAGATCTTCAGGGGCTCTGTAGGGATGTTATGGTTTAGGCCAAATTGGCTACTGGGGACCTGGGGGACCCCAGATGGGACCGACAGATGCTCCCCTCTACCCCTCTTCAAAGAGAGGGGCAGAGGAGGAAAAAGAGACTTACGAATTTAGTAGGAACTAAACTACTTTAATGAAATATTAATAATAAAATAAAAGGAAATAATGAAATATATACAAAACCGTATCAAGCTCCCAGGATGACAATCACGACACCAGCTGGCACTGGGGCAGTCCCAGGCTGGACTCAGTGACGGACGGGAACTGGATTCTGGATCTGCATTCAGGATCGGGATCGCAGCAGATGAACAGAGTCCTCCTCAGACATCGGCCATTGCAGGAAGAGGGAGAGCCAACCCTTCGATCCCTCAGCCTTTATACTGAGCATGAGGCAGATGGGCTGGGATATGTCCGCTCCTCCCCACAGGTGGGACCCCACTGCGCTTTTCAGCTTCCGACCCTCCCACGGGGCAAATAACAGAGTTGGTTGGCCTTGGGGGTTATAGCAATAAGTGTAAGCAAGGTCCTCTCTGCATACCATGGCTGGGCATCAGCTATGAACATGGGTCTTATCCCTCTGAGAGAGTGGACATTGTCTGCACAATGTGCTGTTAATTTCAGGTGTTAGAGAGGCCCAGCTAAGAAGCGAAGTTACTGAACAAAATTGGTTCTGTTTTACCTCAAACCAGGACAAGGGAATATGGACGTGTGGTGGCAGTGGCAGGGTGGCTCTTTTGCCCCATGGTGACGAGGGCAATGCGACCACAGGAGCCCTTGTTCACTTCTGTGCCTTCTTTAACGTCTCAAAGGATTTTAATGATCCCAAATCTGCTTGGTTGCCAGTACATTAATTGGGCAATTCTCCTGAGATGCGCAAGTACACAACATTTGTGAACACTTGTCAATTAACTTTTTCCTTTCAAGGACTAATGATTCTAAATAACACCTTGAGTGCAGAGTTGCATCATTGCCACACTGGGGTGGGGGGACCTTGCGCTCAGCACAGCTGTAGAGCTGGAAATACAGCCTCTAAGAAGATTAAGTCTGCGATGCTAAGCATTAAACCCATCAATATTTATACAGCGGGCAAAATTCATATCAAACATGTCAGGCAGAATCTGTCACCGCCATATTTCTAAAAGGTTACCAGCCCCGAGATATCTGTTTTTCAGTTATAAACGGGTTCTAAGATGAATTGTTTTGCAATTTGAATCTTAGTCTACTGGTAAACTGCCGGATTCATTATTGAATGAATACCTTTGCTTGGGTCCGTCCACAGGCACTGCTTTTGTGCACTTGATGCGCAACAATCCGAAGGATCAAGAGGATGAGCTGGCAATGTTTTCACTTCAGAGATGGCGTCTGATTTGTTCGACTGCCCTTTCGTGGAGTTTCTGCGCAAAAGGTGAACTCTTGCCGGGCAGCTCTCGCCGGGCAGCACTGCCCTCAGCGCCGGGGTCTGTCTTCTCGGCAGCCTGCCCTTGGCAGCAGCTGCTGCGGGGAGCCTGGAGGAGAGCACAGGTACCACTTTTAATATACTGAAAATCTTAGTTCAACAGTTGCTTCAGCAATTATCAAATTGCACCTCTGCCCCCAGCATGAACCAGCAGGGGCTCTCTTCCCCCGGAACTGGGCTGAGTGTGGAGCTATTAGAGGCTTTAGAGGGAAAAAAAGCATGAGACAGACGAGCCTTTGCTCACCTCGCGTAGAAAGGGAAGGTTCACAGCAAAGCGAGTGGCTTGGCAGAGCCAGATCTGGTATGCAGAGGGGTGTTGAGCACAACTCCTCTCCTGAAGCGTTATTATGTGATGGACACAAAGCCAAGGAGGAGAGTACCGCGGGTTTATGGAGAACCATATGTCCTGGGCAGTGTCCTTTTAATTCCTGCCACCTCTGACGTGCAGTTTCAGCTCAGCAGCATCCCTGCCCCTGCAGCAGTACCCATCCTCTTTCTTTCACCCTCAGACGCGCAAACCAGGGAATGGAAATGTTTCTAATGTATGCAGGATATCGTGAGAGGAGGAAAATATCAGCGTGTAAGAAAACCATGCAGGTGATGCATTTTGGGGAGCAGGATCCCCGCTGCAGCGTGCAGGCGGAGGGCAGGTGGGACGTGAGGAGCGCAGGCAATGCCGACGCTGCCCTTTGCTACTTTCTTTCCTGCGTCAGGGCTGCCGTTCCGTAGTTTTGACTCAGCTTCGGCTTGTAAACAAAAGTTATTAACCAACTGTGTCACCAGAGCGTTATCTTATAAGCGTGGCAGGAGAGTTTCCAGCCTCATGACAATGATCTGCTGCAGAGGCAGAATCCTGCCAACCCACCGCGGGATAAATACCCTCAGGCTGCTGCGGGTAATTGATACGCGCTGCAGCCGTGGCGAAGGGGAATTCCTGCAGAGGACTGTCAGGCTCCTCTGTAGCTCCTACATGATGTGGCTCTGTAATGACTAGTTCAGAAACCACCTGTGAGGGAGCTCCGAAGGTCCCAGAGCTGTGTTCTGCTCCAGCAGCTGGGTGAGGAGGGGGCTCCGTGGGCTCTGTGATGCTCAGGTACCCCGTTTTCTCTGCCGGCTGTAGCGAGGAGGAGCATCCATACGCGCTGCGGCCCCGCTGCTGGTGCAAACACCAGGCTGGTGCTTCCCTCGGTGTACAATTTCTGTATGAGTGGAAAATGAAGAAAACAGTGAAAAACCAAACGTGGTATTAGCACTTGATGCATCACCTGAGCGCTGCCTCCCCTTCGTAATCTGTCAGCTCCCTTACATAAAATTTGCTCTGCTTTTTCCCCCTCCGGCCTACAAAAAACCCTATGTTTTTCCTTCTAATAGGAAATTAGTTGTACAGTAAAAATATTTACTGAGGCATGGAGCCCTTGATCCATTTCCTGTTTGAATCAATAGAGGTTGCTATTGATTTTGGTGGATTTTGTTTGTTTGTTTGGTTGGTTTTTTTGAAACAGGCTCTGTTTTATCCATTTTTCAGTAGGTGAATTCCCTGCTGGTGCGTGCTTCGTGAAGGTTAGCCCTCATCATGTTTGTGTGTCTATTGGGAAGGAATAGGAGCATAACAGAGAGCAAAAATGATCGTTTCATAAGCTAGAAATGCGCCTTTAGAATATGAAAATGGGGATTTTGGGTGGTGGCCAGCATTGCGTTATCCTGAAGGCCCACAGGTATGATGCTTGAACTTGGTATTTTTCCTTCGCGCTATAAAAGCTGCCAACTCCTTTAAAATCTGATGCAATGTGACATTTGTGTCACATTTTATCTGCTTACATTGGTTTACGTTATGTCAACTGATGTGATGTAACCAGACACAGCCTAATAGCTAGTGATGTGCAAAACAGGCATTTTTTTTTCTTTCATCTTCCCATGCTTAGGACCAGTGTAAGATATCACAAAAGGCAAAATAATCTTCGACTTCACGAATGTGACAGTGTCAGGGGGCAGCTACCGTCAGGATATACGCTGTGTGACCCCGTAACGTTACCCGTGTAAACAGGCAGCTCAGCTTCATCTTCAGAAATGACGATGAAGCACATGAAATCCCCTTAATGGCACTGGTGGTTCCCTGTTTCTGGGCCTCAGCTGCAGCTTTTGCCGAGCTGTTACTGCCGGGTGGTTTGGTTCAATGGATACTTACTGGAGGGCTCTTTAAGGCCGGCAAGTGTGGGAAGAGGGGAAGCATGCGAAGGGACCACATCACAGCCCTGTAGTCGGCAAAGCCTGAGTGACAGAGCCATAGCAAAATCTGCAGGGAGACGGAGCCAGAAGGTCTTGTTGGCATTTTGGTCCCAGCGAGTGTCACGCACTGGGGCTCCTCTGAGCACAGAGCGATTTGGAGGTGCTGTTGTTTCAGTTTTTCTGCGGGCAAATCCATTGAGGGAACAAAATGTGAAGCACAGTCAGCGACTGCCCAGCTGCAGAGGAGCGATGCTGAGTGTGACCCTCTCAGGGAGGGCGCACAGGGCAGCTCTTGGGGTTAGAAACCCTCACTAGGTAAAAACCCAAAGGCATGATGTGGCCTGTTGGGTTGCTTTTTCAAAATTGACTTGCGAGTCAACTCACAAAAGCATTATTTATTGTGTCATTTTTAATTTTACCATTGCCATAAAACCATATATCAAATAGCCTTGGTGGCCATCACATTACCAACTTCAGGCATTTTAAAAAATATAGGCAGCCAGGTGTTCTTGAAAACTGAGCCAAGGTAGCATGAATGGTTTTGAAACACTTGAATTTTTTCACTCTGAGGGCGGTGAGATGCTGGAACAAACTGCCCCGAGAAGCTGTGGCTGCCCCATCCCTGGAGGTGTTCAAGGCCAGGTTGGACGGGGCTTGGAGCAACCTGGGCTGGGGGGAGGTGTCCCTGCCCAGGGCAGGGGGTGGGACTGGATGGTCTTCAAGGTCCCTTCCAACCCAATCCAATCTATGATTCTATCAATTTCTATGGGACTGTTCCTCCTTTAAGTGGTGGATTCAGATGAACTGGCCACCACACCTTACTTCAAAGATGACCTATTTAGTCAATATTCCACTTTTTGCAAGATGAAATGCTGTTGGTGGAAAGATCTCTAAGCAGGTTCTGCAGGTACAATGCCAAGTGGTGTTTTAAAGCTGGGCTGTAAAAAAAAAAAGCTAGAAAAGATATTTGTCAGGGAAGCGGTGGGCTGGGTAATTTCTATTTTGCATGAAAGGCCACTTAGGAACACTTAAAGAAAATCAGCATGATACCTGCTTTTCGGCAGTAAGCTGGTCCTTGTAGGCACACAAACTGACATCCAGCCCAACACAGAGGCAGGAATAAACTGTCTCGGGGCTGCCAACAAGAAGAAATGAATGTGTTCGCTGAGCGGAGCATGGTGGGAGCGTGCACATGCACCCGCGCATCGCCGGCTCTGCACCGTGGGAATGTGGTGGGGAAGGTGTGCCTGCTGTCTACGCCGGATAACCCTCCGCCTGGAGACAGGCTGACTTCAGAGCTAAACGTGGCAGAGAGAAGGAGGATTAAAGGCGTCAGGAGATGCAGTATCCAAACCCGAGCTGGGAGGTTGGCACATCTGCTCCTTTGCTCAGCATTGTTATCATAAATTGATTGCATCTAAGTGCATCTGCAGCGCTGTCACCAGCGCTCTCCTGGACAGCTTCATCTGCTGCGCATCTGGCTTTCCTTCATAAGTGATGACAGTATTTTGCTAGACGAGCCAAAGGTACTTGATAAAACCATCCTTAGCAGTGGTTTAGGGAAAATAAAGTAAAATAAATTCCCAGTTTTCCTGGGAATTTCACACACAGGCAATTTAAGCCAGTGTGCATGTCTGGAGGGTCCCCAGGCGGGACCGGTCCAGCCCCGGGACGGCGAGGAAGGGGGGATCGGCCGCACGGACACCCCGTGCAGAGCTGCTCCGCAGAGGCAGCACCGGGCAGAGCCCCGCACACTGCGCTCTGCATGGGCGAAGCGTGGCCGAGGTTGGACGGCACGGGGCTGGGCAGTGGGCTCACCCCGCTCACCCGCACCGCTGCGGGTCTTGGTCAGGATTTGAACCTAGATTTCCCAAACTTCAGCATCATCCCTCTCCTGAAACCTGTGAAAAGCAGAGTGGGGGCAATCGTTTTCTTCTTTCTGCACTCATATTTGCAAGCTCGAGCCCAGCTAAAGGGAAATACGCTTTATTAGCGATGCTGGTCTGATTAGGCTGGCAGCAGAACAGAGGCAGACATAAACCCTTCCCACTAGTCATTACTCTGTGAAAAATATCTCTGTGACACTGTAAAGGTCCTTTATATTTTGGCTAGCTGCTTTCCCAGTAAAAGCCAATGATTAATTTCTGTGTATTCCTCATTATTTTTTCCAATTTAGAAACTTACTGGAGTTGTTGTGGTAACATTTAAATGGCAAGAGGTGGCTGAAGTGTACCAGCGTTGGTCTGAGGGTCCCCGCGCAACCCGCTGACATTTTGGGAAGACTCTCATTATCCATTCTACTCAGCTGTTTCCAACAAGATCACTGCTGTACCTTTTTCCTAGGGACATATTTTCTTCCCTGACGCTATCTTGTGCTTTCTGTAACTCGAGCAGCTCTGATGGGTCGATGCAATTTGATTGCGGCAGAGCTTGTAGCACACTGGTAAATGGATTGGCATGTTCTGATTTCTCCTTACTGGCTGCTTCGTGTGCAGGGTACGAGGAAGGCGTTTTGAAATTACAAACAGTGATCAGATGGGTACGCTGGTAACCAGTTTTTAACAACATTTTGCTAATTACAACAAAAAGTTCTGACAAACGTGGCTTTCTGCTTTTTTTGGGGCATTTATGGCCATGCATACATCTCCCTCCATGATTTCTCATTGCGATACTTGTAGCTGGAAAACTAATAGTGATGCTCCAAATCTGCACTCCTACTTTATCCGGTTTCAGTATGGGGACAAAGTTCACTCCTCTGGAGAAGGGTACAAAGCACCTTGCTGAGACACTGTCTCGCAGCAAGATAAAACACTGAAAGGCAGAGAAAGGCTTTGGGAATTCCCCCAGAGGAGCGGGGAAGGGGGGGGGGCTCCGTCCTGTTAATATTCACTGCTCCTCTATATTACATCTTTAATACGTGAACATTTGTAAGTGCTGGTTCTCCAGCTCCATGTGTTACATGCTCTAGGGAGAAGATCTAAACAACATCTGCAATGCCAAGAGACCTTGCCACTCCATGACTAAGCCCAAAATATTGTGTTAACCACAAAGAATAAATAGTGCGTAGCAGTTGCCCTTTCCGATTGTTGTTGGGAATGGCGTCTTTTCTGTGCCCAGAACTCTGGCAAAATGTTGCGAGATAAAGAAATATGCTCTGCAGTTGTCCATTTTCTCAAAGCCTCGGCACCGTAATTAAGTTATTCCTCATAATTTTGGTCTGCAGGTCCCTTGCACGCAGAGCAACAGCGGTGGGGCACTGCACTTCATGCAGGGAAGAGGGCTGCAGTAAAAAACCCTCATTAAAAAAGATCCGTGGGGAGAGCCCACTGCCAGGCATCACTGACCATAAGGATTTCTGGGCTCAGTGACCTAGTTATCCCAAACCACTTCAGTTTGAACCCTGGATCCATCCATTGAGCCATGGGATTAATCCAGCGGGTGCAACGCTACCCAGACCTGCACCAAGCCCCGGCCAGCAGTGACATCCCTCCTGCTCCGAAACACTTCTGATTTAACTATGTATTTTTATATGCAGTAAGGTGTTGGGCGTAATATGTGAGAACTGAGTATTTGAAGGCGGGGGGAAAGGAGGGAGCAGTTGGAAAAAATAGTTAATAATATTTTAGTCAGGATTTATTAAAAAAAAGGCGCACTCTACATGAAATGAGCAGGGTCAAAGCCCAATGTCTGGGACACTGTTCAAAGAAAAAAAGACCAGGGTCCTTAATATGTCTTGTGCTGCCCCAGATGTGTGCGGAGTGAGCTCAGACGGACGCACTGTCCCCCTCCTACGCAGGCTGCGCCTTGCACCTCTGTTACGGGAGAGGGTTTCAGTGGGGTAGACGCTATGGATGCACAGAGCCGACATTAGGCACAATTATGAGGCTGTAGTTTCCAATTACCTTCTTATTCTGAATGCCTGCACATCTATGGAAACCAGACTCGGACTTCAGACTCCCAAGTCCGTACATCCTCCCATTGGTTTTAGATCCAAGACAAGTCTAACCGTTTGGGTAATGAAAGAGATGCAGCTCTGTGTCTATATGCCCCTTATGTTGCTTTGAAATCCTGCTTGTGCGCTATAAGCTATATGGAAGCTCCTCCAAAACACTCTGACTGCATTTGTTTGTTGTTACAAGTTTTGTAAAAGAATTCTCCATCATTTTCTTTTGTGCTGAATCTATTTCACTCTAAAGCCCTGTTTAGAAAACTGGGCATTTCTTTTCTTCTGTGATTTTCTCCACTGTGCTTTTCATCTGATCACCGAAATGGAAATATTTTAGTAGTTAAATGGAGAAAAAAGCAGTTAAGGCAGATGCTGTTTCATCCTCTGGCTAACACAGAGCTCCTCAGCATTCAGAACGGTGGTTTACTGCAACAAATTAAGTGCACAAATTTTTCATGTGGAAGAAATGATTTCTGAATTCCCTCTGAAACCCCATTTCTTCTGTAGCAAGATGAGTTAATGAAGAAATTTACAATTTAGTGTCTCTTAGTGCCGTAGAGAAGCTTATTTTGGCTCTCAAAAGTAGTTTTGTATTATTTTCCATTATTTTAAACCCCTTCCGCTGTGATTTGGAAACAGCAGCTGCGGTCATTCCTGCAGCTGAACCTTTTAGTTGCCCATCTCTCTTTGCTCAAGCCAAATGATGCCCTAAACCGATCACCGGGTCTTTAACCAGGCGCGTGTGCTTTTAGCACTGGTCGAAAGCACTTGCAAAAGGGAGAAGAGAAAGAGTTGAGTAAAAGCAGCACTTTTTCGGCTGCCTGTCTGGTGGTTCAACCCGGTTGCTTTGGTCCTGTCCCTCCTCATCGTATGGGCGCAGCGGTACGTTCTGCAAAGCTTTTGTGCTTTCAGAAATGGGTGCACCCAGGGATTTTCTTGAAAGGAAGAAGATGGGTGGATGACATGGGGGGGGAGGAAGGGGGAGGCAATGTTGATTCAGTTTAAAAATAGAAATTTAATTTTATTTCTTGATTAATGCTTTGGAAGTTTTCTTTCTGTCTTCTTGATAGCATTCTGGACTGCATTTCTGCCATGTCCTTTCTAATTGGGAAATAATTAGATTGCTAAACTGAATAGTTCAAAGATTATTCTTGACAGCAGTTTGATTTCCTCTGACACAGCTATTACGTTACAGGCCTGTCTCAGGCATCACTAGCATCAGTAATCTCATTACATCGGTCCACTGTGTCACCGAGAGGTACCAGGGTTGGCCTTTTCCCTTCTCCAGTGCTTGCATGGCTCAGAAAAAATGTTCCATCTCCAGTGCAGATATGGGAGGGAGAGCGATTGCTCTTTGAAGCACGGACACAGCAGGTTTCCAAAGGCTAAAGAGAAATGCTAAGTAAATTAGCGAGGAGTAAAAAGGAGTAGAAAACAGAAGCAGAAGAATCAAGTTAGAAGACATTAACCGGTTGGATGTACTAAGCAGGAAAGTGCAGAGATTTCTGTTTGCAGGGCAAAGGTTGTACGCTCACTGCAAAGGGATTCAAGAAACTTCAGAAATAAATTGAGGTTACTCTTTCGACTTCAGAAGCAGGCACGGTTGAGAGTGTGTTTTCCAAAACAGAAAGCAATGAATTCCACCTTGCGGTAAAGCTAAGTCTTTAAAGTATACAGTTAAATCTGAAAAGAGTAGCGACCTTCAAGAACAACTTTAAAATGCAAAACATGATGAGATTATCAAATTAACTGAATGGAAAACCACCTTTCCCATAAAATATCAGACTGAGGGAAGACACCCCTGTCTGCCGCTTGCCTTCCAGAGGTGAGAAATAACAGATGCGATCTAAAGCACCAAAATGTACATTTTTTGGCCCAGCAGCAGTTCGGTGCTTGCGGGTGCCGCTGTGCAGCCGGACACTCTCCTGCCGTGCTCCCGTCCCGGCTTGCTCCCTCTGCCCGGCTGGCTGCCAGCGAGCCAAGGCACTCATTTCCTGCTGCCTTTTTTTGTAGGAACTTCGCTCATGCTGTCAGATTATTTATTTAATTATTTATTTTAACATACTCATTTATTTACAAACCCGGTCTTGGGGCCGGAATTAATCTGTCAGTGTTCCTCTTCAACAGCAAGAACATTTAGACAATTAGTCCACTGCCGAGGGAAATCGAGGGATGGTTGTCATCGGCTCTAATGACAATCCTATATTAAGGATGCTTTAGGAATAAGAAATCAATGAGACAGTGGGTTGAAATGACCCAAGGACTTTCCAACCCAGTGATTTAATAACACGGTGAATAAAAAAAGAAATCTTAGTAAATACTACTGGCCTAGAACTGAATCTGCCCAAAGGAATTTTCTGATATTACTTTTATTTGCTTGTCATAATATATTTCAGCTACATTTTCCCCTTTCTGTTCCATATATTACATTAAAGACAACAAAAAAAGTTTCATATTCAGTTTGAGTTTTTCATGAGCCCTTTTCCTCGCTAGTTAACTAGAATGACATTAAAATACAAATATTTAATTAACTGGCAGAACAATTTAAGCCGAGTTTGAATGTGATTCTTCTCACTGTAGCTGGGTGCCGGGAGAAGCAACAAGGAGAAACCCCCTTACTTTGAGACATGTTTAAGTTTTTCTTTCTTCTTTTGTGCAGAGACGAATCTTTCTGATCTCACGCTTTTGCAAAGTAGCTCTTCATCAGATAAAATGTGAAGATCCCTATGAGAAAGCACTTGGTTTTGACAAGTCTGACAGAGTCCTCTGTAGCCTGCAACGGGGTAATGGCTGGCGCTGAAATGAGAAGGATTTGGATAACGAATAAAGAATATTTTAGTAGCATGACTCACAAGTAATACAAAGGCAGCTCTGGCAACGTCTGTACTAATTACAGACTAGTTGCTACGTTGTAACAATCACGGGTATTAAGTGTGTGGGATGCTGAAATGTGTGGGCATCCCGCTACGCTCGATCTCAGCTCCTTGCAACGAAAATCCCGTCTGTCCCAGCTGGAAAGTGGGCAATGTGTGTAGGTGCCTAAATATGGACTGAAGGTAACCAAATGCGTGTATCTTTTGTTTCTTTGGCCCTCCTGGCCACAAACTTTTTGAGCTGTCAGAACTCTTGGAGACGATTAGGTGATGGACAATCTACCAGCCAATGGTCCCACCGCAGCCTGGTCCGTCCCTCAGCGCCCAGCGCTGCCACCTCGCACCATCTCAGGGGGATGGAGGAGCAGGAGCAACGGCGTTTCCAAGCGATGTCAGCTCTGGGCAGGCAGATGGTGTTCACTTTACCTCTGGGATTTCAGGTCCTGAGGTGAGGTGGACTGCCGCAGCTTGGAAAAGCAGAGTTGGGTTCGAAAAGGCTGTAGTAAAGCTTGGCCGGGCAGCATGGAGCTGCTCGGTGGGAAGGCCTGCAATGGGACGGCGCTGCTGGGCGCCTTTCTGAGGGATGGGCTCCCGAGCCGGGATAGAGAGGGGTGGGCTTAGGCAGTGAGATGTCAATGTGACTCAAACTGCAATTTAATGAAACCAGGTCCAGATGTGGAATTCGCTCCATTTCAACAGTTAATGAATTGGAAAATTATCCGAGCTCAGTTTTCTGTTTCCTTCAAGGTTCTTGCTTCCTAAGTTTGGGTGATTATTTCCCTGGGCACCATTTGCCCTTGCCCACTCCTTGACTGTCTGTCCTTCAGACTTACAGGATTATTTTTTCCTTTTTCTGAAAGGGGGAGACCCTCTGCCCATCTTCCAGATGCTTTAGGGGTGTGAAGCACCATGCACGACCGCACGGAACGGTGCTCAGAAGCTCCTATGACTTGGCAATACCGTGGGACCGTCTTCACAGGTGAAGATTTCTGCATTTAGGCGCTGGGAAACCCATACACAGAAAATACATCCATGGGTATTAACTATCCGTGGTTACCATCTGATGATGTTTGAAGAACCATCTGGAGCACATAGTGAAAAGATGAGGGGGAATGGCTTTAAACTGGAAGAGGGCAGGTTTAGATTAAATATTAGGAAGAAGTTTTTCACTTTGTGGCTGGTGATGCACTGGAAGAGGTTGCCCAGAGAGGTTGTTGAGGCCCCATCCCTGGAGGTGTTCAAGGCCAGGCTGGACGTGGCCTTGGGCAACCTGGGCTGGTGGGAGGTGGCCCTGCCCAGGGCAGGGGGGTTGGAACTCAATAATCTTCAAGGTCCCTTCCAACCTAAACCATTCCATGATTCTTTGCCAGCGAGCTGAAGCTCACAGCCTGCAGCAGGGGAGGAGAATGAAAGATGGGAGTAAGGTTTTGGGAAGGAGGGCTGGATTTGTTTTTGGATTAATGTCTCCAGTAATGGAGAAGTGAGAGAGGACAGAAAATTCCTCTTGCACTGTGACCACCTTCTCTAATCACGCTAATGTGGCTGTAATGAAAATACCATTTAGCCTGTCATTATTCCCTGTGTGATTCTCCCTCAGATTCCCTGCTTTGCTGCCAACATTCTGGTGAACAGAAACCAGGGATATTTTTCAAACGTCTCGGCTGTAACAGAGAGGACAAGCTGCCAGCAGACTGCGCTGCGCTGCGTTTGCTTTGGCACCAGCTCTCCCCTGCTGCGTGGCGCAGGGTGCCAGCACAGGCTGAGCTGCAGCGCAGCCCCAGCGCTGCGGTGCCCAGATTTGCTGCTGCCCAGGCACTGGGGAGCAACGGGGAGCAACGGGGAGCAATGGGGACAGGCACGGCACGCCTTGCTGGGTCTCTCCCAAAGCTCTTCATCACTCGGTGGCTCTTCATGATGGCAAAGCAGCACGGAGGCTTTGCGGACCGCGCTGTGCGTAACTCGTGCTGAAGGTGAGGTGGTTGCCTGCTCTAACGTCCCATCGCCGTTCGGGTAAAGGAGTCTCCTTCTTGTTGGGCAGGTTCACTATATCGCTGCTTGCAGGGAACATTTTTTTTTTTTTTTAAGTTAATCAGAACATTCTGTTTTGTAAACTCTGCTGTGGAGCATCAACCTCTCGGTAGATCCTCTGCGCGTTCAAACTGGTCTGTATTTCCTTCACTATTCCCCTTAAAAGGGAGACGAGCTGAGACCAACCACCAGAACATTATCCTGCTATTTCTACACACATATTTCAACTATATAAGCACAAAATCCCACTAACTTTTGTTTTTATGTTTTGAAGAATGTGATTTCCCATATATATGGAAATAAATATTTGCAACTCAAGCACTGATGCAAGTTATTATTTGCCACTGACTACACATACAAAGTGTCCTGGACAATGTCTGCTTTGTCCAACACCTTAATGGAGAGCTGACTATAACAAAAGTCCAACTTCATGTGAGTGAATATTCAAGGGTTTGCACAATAGAGAGGTTTATATTGTTAATAAACTTATAGTATTTCTTTTCTTCCAAAGGCGTAATGGGAGGTTTCCCGGGAGAGTCCCCAGATGTAAAAATTGTGAACAAACCACAGGATTTTATTTAGAGGATGTTCAGAACAGACAGTGATGTTAGAGCCGGAGCCCGTGGTCACAGTGGCACACAAGGGTGTCCCCGGTCTCAGCGTGGCTGTCTCCTGCATGGCTCCTGTCTGCATCCCAACACGGCCCAAGGACAGTAGATGGTGACTTTGTCTGTGGCTGCGGCAGTGCTGCTCTGAGACTGCCAGAGGTGATGAAAACTCTCTAAATCTTGCAACGGTCTGGTGTAATTTGTGTAACAGGCAAAGCTACTCCCAGTGGTGTTTCCAGGGGGTTGTAAGCAGGGGGAGCTTTCCAAATGCAGGGAGCAGTCTCCAAGCAAGAGTGATGGCAATAAATGAACCAAGAGAGCAGGGGGGGATAGAGAGGAGCCATTCCCTCCATCACAAACAGCCCTGTGACACCCCAGTTTCCGCTTACAGAGAGCGAAAAGCAAGCCAGGAGGAAAGAGCAGGGCTTCCATCCTAGACTTTGAACTATGGTAAGAAAATGGAGGGACACACACACGCATATAGTATTTTGCCTAAGTGTTGGAATTTCCTTGTAGTGCCTAAAGCATGCAGAGGCTTTGGGAAGCTGGCAGAACCTGCTCCCTTCCACTGGCATGCATCCTGACGAAGGGGAGCCCTAAACTCAGCCCAGTGCCAAGGTGATGCTGGAGGATGGGGACAAAGCAGACGTGCCATGCAGGGGGGAGATGGAGGGTGTTCAGTGTCCTTCTGGCTGCTCTCAGGAACACCCTGGGACTGATGGGAACAGTCTTGGTTCAGTGGTGCTCAGTGACAGGACAAGAGGGAACGGGCACAAACTGGAGCATCGGGAGTTCCATCTGGGCCTGAGGAGGGCCTTCTCTGCTGTGAGGGCGGCAGAGCAGTGGCACAGGCTGCCCAGAGAGGTGGGGGAGTCTCCCCCTCTGGAGCCATCCCAAACCCGCCTGGACGCCGTCCTGTGCCACTGCTGGAGGTGCCCCTGCTCTGGCGGGGGGTGGGATGGGGGAGCTCCAGAGGGCCCTTCCCACCCCCACCAGGCTGGGATGCTGTGTAATCCCATTTCCACGCAGCTCTGGTGGAGTCCCCATGGCCAAGGAGGGAGCAGAGCCACGGCTCAGCCCCGGGGACATCGCAGTCCCATGGGAGGGTTGCGGCAGAGCAGGCGGAGGGAGGGGGGATGTGGCAGGACACAGCGTCCTGTGAGTGTGTCAGCCCCATTGCCTCACGCCTGTCCTTATTTTGCAGCCTGAATTATTTCCCTCATGCAGGGTGTGCAGAAGCACGGTAGAGATTGCTTTCACATGCTAAAAATCTGCGTGGCGAAGGCAGGTGCTAACAATAACCCCCAGTGCCGCCATCCCTCCTACATCCCGTGCATCACCCGGTAGCTCTGCAGCACAAACCCTGCGGGCACTAGGGACACATCACTGTGGTTTTGACAGCCCAATCGTAGGCTAGGAATATGTCCAAGGGGTCACAACGAGAAGAACACACAAACATAGCTGCACAGAATTTGAGATAGATATATATATATATATTTATTGCATGAGAAGGTTTAACAATGGCATAATGGCCCTGCAGGCAGTGAGGTGTCGTTTCAGTAAACGAACAAATGACCTGGTGTCCCCGCTCAGGAGTGTCTTAAAATGTCTTTTGTTCCCAACTCTGTCACGCAAGGTCGGTGCATTTGTGGGGGAATGAGCTCCGCTGTCACTTATTTGGCTCACACACAGCTAGCGGCGCCGGCGCGCACGCGGCAGAGCTGCCCTTCTGGGAAAGGCAAAGTTCCGAGCAGACCCTGGGATGGGGAGAATTGTTCCGAAAGGCTCAGCTGTTGCTCGCACTCGTGCCCTGGGATGGTGAATCTTCCACCGGTGGCAGCGCCTTCCCATTTGATGACACCACTGTCGCTTAACTCATGCGCCATCAAGCATTCCCATACAAAAATAAAGAAAGGGCTAAAATTTTTGCATTCACTTTCCAGGTAAAGTTTTGAAGGCTCGTTGGTGAGAGTTATACAATCCAGACCCCAAAGCAGCCTCGTGAGGATTACCTTTCTGCAGATAAACCTGTGCTGTGCCCCTCCATCGCCAGCATTCACCGCATGTCGGTGTGCTGCGTACCCAATAGCAACTGCCAGTCGAGCTCTGTAGCGCGCTTGTGTTTGATTTTGTACAAGAGATGAGAGCAGACGTTACCTTAAATATTCACAAAGAAATGTCAGCACAGATGAGGCAGTATGGGGGGAGGGATGGAGGTGGGCTCAGCATAAATTATTTATGGCCACGAGGCATGAATAGCTATTCTGGTCACATCATTCTCAGCAATATTAGTTTCATAATGCGATGCAAATCTTCTCCTTAATGGTAACCTGTAAATAAAACAATCATTTCTTATTGGAAACATATTGGCTCGGGAAGCCTGGCTGGCAGCTTGCAATTTTAAGAATTGTCGTGGGACGTGCATTAAACAACCTTGTGGGGACAGTCCTCCCCATCGCAAATCCCAACAAAGGTTGTTTTCAGAAAGGGACCACCTTCACTGCTGATGAGGGCAAGAGCCCGGCTGTCTGGGCGGCTCCTAATTTCAGAAAGAACTGAAATAGATATACCTGCACCCAGAAGCACCGGGCAGCCTTGAATAGGTGATACATATCCCACCAAAGGTGAATTTTGCATTCATTTTGTGTACAGTGCAGCTGTGCTGGTGATGGTATACAAGGCCTTTAAGGTGACAGATGTATTAGGTTAAAACAAAAAATATCTTAAAAGGTGGTTTCTGAGGCCTTTGGTTCCTCTGTAAATTCACGTCTACCTTTGCTTTCTGCAGCTGCCTTTAATTCTGAACTGCTGGCTCAGCTTTGCTGTACAATTCGCTTTGGCGTAGTACAGATGTGCTGCAGCTGCATTACAGACTATTGAGCTTTCTTGTGCCCGGGTAAGTTCCTCAGCCCCCCTGCAGGAGCCTCCTGCGGTCCCTCCTCCGCGCGCTGCTTCCCGGGGGCTGCATGGGGCCAGTTCTTGCATCTGAGGACAACTTAACGTACACTATTTATTTCTGCTGTTTTGCATGGGGTAACACCACATACTTGCACTATCGCTGGGTCTGAATCACCAACAACTTTTAACGCGCATCAAGAAGAGCGTGGCCAGCAGGGGGAGGGAGGTCATCCTCCCCCTCTGCTCTGCCCTGGGGAGGTCACATCTGGAGCACTGTGTCCAGTTTGGGGCTCCCCGGGTCAAGAAGGACTGGGAACTGCTGGAGAGGGTCCAGCAAAGGGCTATAGAGATGGTGAGGGGACTGGAGCGTCTTTCTGATGAGGAAAGGCTGAGGGACTTGGGGCTGTTCAGTCTGGAGAAGCGAAGACTGAGGGGGATCTCATCAACGCTGATATATCCTTCAAGGGAGAGTGCCTGGGGATCGGAACAGTCTGTTTCCAGTGGTGCCCAGTGACAGGACAAGAGGGAACGGGCACAAACTGGAGCATCAGGAGTTCCATCTGAACCTGAGGAGGGCCTTCTCTGCTGTGAGGGCGGCAGAGCAGTGGCACAGGCTGCCCAGAGAGGTGGGGGAGTCTCCATGGGGGAGCTCCAGAGGGCCCTTCCCACCCCCACCAGGCTGGGAGTCTGGGATTCTGTGCTGCCTGCAAGCTTTGATATAATGATTTTTCTTGCCACAATCATTCCATATGACTTCACATATGAGACTTTTTCCATTACGATATTTTTTTTGCAAATGTACTAACAAGGCTTCCTTTCCAGTTTATCTCCTCTTCTGTGCTCTTGCAGGTGTTATATTGACCTTGTGAGGTGCTAACAGCTTTCCTTACACTTCTTGGAAAAATAAAAGCTTTTCTTGCTCCTCTTAGACTCTGCATCTGGACGTAAACTTTCCCTTAATGTAACATATACCGTGGCAGAGCTGGCCTGGCTCTTGTGTTGCCCTTCTCATACCATTTATAGGAAATTTCTTAGTGACTCAAGGCTAGAAAAGGCAAATAGCTGTCTGGTCTTGGCTGAGCATACAGTTGTGTGTACCAGAATTAGTTGTTGAACACCATTCCCTGTCTCCTCTGCGGGAGATCACAGCTGGCTAACCAAGAAGGCAACAAGCAGAAGCAGAGCACTGTTGGTGCTTAGGCTGGTGTTGGTACACCCCGGGTAGCAGAGAATACTGAAATTATTTGGGGAAATCAATGATGAAAGAATAAGAGTCACGTCAGCATTTTACGTGGTGTTAGAGGAAGTGGATTGGCTTGTGGGATGAAAAACACTGGAACTGAGGCCAAAAATTGAGTCTGGGGAGACACAAGGGTAGGAAGTTAGTTGTTCTTTGTTAAGAGGTATCATTTAAAAAGTCTGTGACATTTGCTGACATGGAAAATCTAAGCTGCCACGTGTCATCTTAAACTTCCTATTCCAGCTATTAGCAAGGAAAAAAACCCATGAACATGCTAGGCTTATGTCTCAACTAGTGACACATCTGAAAAAGGCCCGCGTAGTTAAGAACAATGCTTTGAATTTTTGTAATACCCGGGATAATTTTATCAGAGAGGGATTTATGCGGTGATGCATTACATTAGCCTAGTGCTGTGCAAGACATATGGAAATTAGCGATGGATTAGATTTCAGAAAGCTTATAAAAAGAGTCTTGCAAGACCTTTAACCTTAAAATCGTTCATAGCTGAGCAATCCATTAAAATAAGTATTGAAGTAATCCCTGTCCAGTACAGTGGTAAGAAATATGCTAGTGATTGATGGGGTTTGGTTACTTCTTAAAAGTGGAATACGTAGCTGCGCAGAAACTCTCTCTGCTAGTGGCAGCTGCAAGACCACACTCTGTCATAAGAAAGGTTGGGTGCAGAGCTGTGAAACTTGGGTGTGTTTTTCACTCAGAGTACATAAACTTTGCCAAGAGCCGGACGCGCTGCCAAGGCCCTTCGCAGCCTCCACCGCAGCCCGGTGCAGGCACGGTAGCCCCCAGCAGCCTGAGATACCTTCTGCGAGGGAGACCCCACCGCCGGAGTTTTTTGGGGTGTTTCGCTTCATATAGTCGCATTTCATGCAGCCTGGAGAAGAGAAGGCTCCGGGGAGATCTTATTGCGGCCTTCCAGTCCCTAAAGGGCCTACAGGAGAGCTGGGGAAGGACTTTTTACTAGGGCATGTAGTGACAGGACGAGGGGGAATGGCTTTAAACTGGAAGAGGGCAGGTTTAGATTAAACATTAGGAAGAAGTTTTTCACTTTAAGGGTGGTGAGGCACTGGAACATGTTGCCCAGAGAGGTTGTTGAGGCCCCATCCCTGGAGGTGTTCAAGGCCAGGCTGGACGTGACCTTGGGCAACCTGGGCTGGTGGGAGGTGTTCCTGGCCATTGCAGGGGGGTTGGAACTCGATGATCTTCAAGGTGCCTTCCAACCTAAACCATTCTATGATTCTATGATGCTATGAAGGCTCTTTGGCTTTGCTCGGAGATGCGCAGTGCTGGCCATGTCCCCAGGCAGCCACGGCTCACGTGCGGCACACCCAGAGGTCCCCGGGTCTTGCGGTGGCAGCGCTGGTGTCTCACATTCCTGCGTGTTCCCGGCTGGGTCAGGGCTCAGTTTTACCCATACAGTGGTTTCCTCAGCATCAGAGCAGATTATTCTGCCAAGGCAGCGATCTGACAGACTTGTCTACACTGTTTTACAGAGCCTGGCTGCCTGGTGTCACCCAGTATAATTTTCGGGGCTGGAAATAGAAGCTTAATGGAGGAAGAGCAAATCAGATTTTCCTGTCGGACACTCCTAGCAGTGGCAGCGCGTGGGGCTTGCTGACTCTGTGGGGACCAAGATCACTGTGAAAAGATTCATCACTAGTGACGAGTGCGGGAATATATATGCCTGCACAGAAAAACGCTGCCAACGGTCTGCATTTTGACCTGCTGGTGAGAGGCTTAATGCTGCAGGAAAGGAATTTCTCTTGTAAAGCAAAGAAAATACACTTTCACTCTGAACTTGCGTTATTCTCAGTGGCTGCTTTTGTTGCCATTGTCAAATGCCAGGTACAGAGCAAGGCAGGCTGGCAGCATCATTTTTTATCATAGAATCAGAACGGTTTAGGTTGGAAGGGACCTTAAAGATCACCCAGTTCCACCCCCTGCCCTGGGCAGGGACACCTCCCACCAGCCCAGGTTGCTCCAAGCCCCGTCCAACCTGGCCTTGAACACCTCCAGGGATGGGGCAGCCACAGCTTCTCGGGGCAACCTGCCCCAGGGGATCACCACCCGCACAGCAAAGAATTTCTTCCTAATACGTCACCTAAATCTCCTCTCTTCCAATTTTAAGCCATTCCCCCTCGTCCTATCACTACATGCCCTGTAAAAAGTCCCTCCCCAGATCTCCTGTAGGCCCCCTTCAGATACTAGAAAGCTGCTCTGAGGTCTCCCCTTTTTGGCCTTCTCTTCTCCAGGCTGAACCCCCGCAACTCTCCCAGCCTGTCCTCCCAGCAGAGGGGCTCCAGCCCTCCCAGCATCTGGCCACGCTGCTGGGGATGCAGCCCAGGGTGCCGGGGGCTTTCTGGGCTGTGATCACGCATTGCCGGCTCATGTTGAGCTTCTCACCCACCAACACCCCATGTCCTTCTCCTCAGGGCTGCTCTCCAGCCATTCCCCACCCAGCCTGGAGTTGTGATGGGATATCCCTGACCCATGTACAGGACCGTGCAGTTGGTGTTGTTGAACTTCATGAGTTCAACAGTGTTGGACACACACTCGGGAACTGCAGGCTGCCGAGGGTCACGGGCAGGGCTGTGGCCAGGCCAGCGCGGGTGTCCCTTGCTGCCATCCCATACTGAGGGGCTCCTGCCATGGTGTGAGAACTGATCCCACAGTGTCACTGGGCTCCCCTAAAGGGAGAGCAAGTATGAAGTAGCGGCTGTCCCCATTCAGGTCACAGCGTCCAGCTGAGCTGTACCCGTACCGGAGAAGAGCAGGCACGTCTGTCTCCCCTGTGCAGCTGGGCACAGAGCAGAGGTGTGCTGCACCGCAGAAGCGATTGTCCCCTGTCCCCCAGCCTGCCAGGGACCGCAGTCATGCAAGGGCCAGAGTTTATCTTTTGTTAGATGAGCTAGAAATTCATCCCTTTACAAGTTTTGCTGGTGTAACAATATCCCATTTAACAAGCTACAACAATCATTTCTGTTCTGATATGGGCCTTCAGTTCGGTGTACACTTGTTTCATGCTTTCTGTTCTTTTAAAAATAATTCTCCAACTTATCCACCCGCTTCTGACACATTACCTTAGTTTAAATAGGGACGTGCTGCTAATTCCAGTTGCTGCCTATTCAGCACAACACCTCATTTGATGGTATTGTCCATCGCTAATCGCAAGAGCTATTTGTTTTATCATCGCAGCGATTGCATTAGCTCTGCTGACCAACAAAGGCCATTACCTTTGGCTGCAGCGGCCGCTGGAACAAATGAGGGGCCCATCAGTGTGCGTCACGCAGCAACTTTGAGAGCTTGCTTTGCCTCCCACCTTTCTCTTCCAGATGTCAGGTGTTAGTGAAATGTGCCAGGGTTTCGGAGTAGTAATCACATCAATTTGAGCAGAGAACAAGCTGTCATAATTCACTGTACTAATGAAAATTATGATGACACCACAACAGAAATCCTTGCCAACGTAATCATCACACACCACCACAGCACAAAGTTATTTAAGGACTAATGTTCTTAGTAGCATATACAAGCTTAGGAACTATTTCTGAAGGTGATTAAACAGCAAAGCGAAGTGGAGTTGTACAGAGAATTCGGTTGTTGTTTGATGAGCATGCACTCCTCTAAGCACCAGCATTTTTCCTAGTGTATTAGAGAAAACAAGTTCAATAAAGCATGGTGGAAGAAAAGGTGGGGGAAAGTAATTTTTGGCCAGAGAAGCGCTGGGGATTCAGTGTTGCTGCATGCAGCATTTCACTAGCAAAGACGTAAATGGGGATGCACACTCAGTTTGCTACCACTGAGTTTCCTCACTGTGGGTCATAAAGTTAAAGTAATTGGGGGTAGAAAAGGATTAGAGAAACCTTCTGAGGAAGGAGACGTGATTCAGGCATTCTGTGGTGTGTTAGCGTAGCACCTGTGCAGAGGGAAAAGGAAAGAAGTTGTGGGTCTCCTCCATCCCCGGCATACAGTCAGCACTACGCGCAATAAATACATGTATTTACTTCATCATCTTTTGGGGGGAGTGTGTGGAGGAAAGAACCCACAAAGGTTTATCAAGGGAAATAGTGGATGAATTCAAATTAGTTTTAGGGAGCTGTAAGAACTAGTTTGTGCGATTTGATCTACTTCAAACTCTATCCCCAGTGGTGACTCATGAAACAGAATGTCAAACTATAGTGAATTCAAGGAATAGATACAGCATTAAAAGACTGAAGGAAAGCCAAAATGAATGTGAAAGTGGGCAGTCAAGAGGAAAAAGAACAAACAGGGAGGCTAGTGGGAGGATGGAGGGGGAACAAATGTGAGGCAAGGAGGTGAACTGGGAACGTGACAATATGGTGGGTTCCACAGAAGTCTTCTCCTATTTCATTATATATTCTCCACTACCTTATTTGGAGGTATTATTTCTCAAAAGAAATCCGAAAATGTGTTTTGAAGGAGGAATGGGAGCCTGAGGTGAGCAAAAGGAGAAGTCTGTTTGGATCAGTTCCTTCTTGGCTTGTAGACAAGGCCAGGGGAATAATGCTTGGAAAGCGTGGGGATTTGCAGCTTGTGCTTGCTGCTCAACTAAACGTCTAATTCCTCTGTTTCTGTGATGTACACAAATACAATATTTCACGTCAAAATACAAGGCACTGGTGGTACTTTTTCCAGAGGAGATGTGGCCCGTGGTTTTGTAGAGGGTCTCTGGCAGCCCAGTGCCAGCAGCCCCACACAGGCCCAGTTGGGTTTGTGCAAGTTCTTGGCTTGGTGCACCCCTGGGCTGAACTTGCATGGGTTGGGGAAGGGGACCTGAGCAGCCACTGCCATGGACACCTCAAAGGAGGAGAGGAGACTGAAGGCTGAAAAGAAAAAACATGGAAATCCATAAAATGCAGGCTGGGCTGCTGCTGAGGAAAGGCTCTATATCTGAGCAGTTCTCAGCATCCTGATCCGGTTTGACTTTACAGGCCACCATTCTCATCTCAAGAATACTCAGAGCTGCTCGCAGCCAGCCTGTATGTGCTGGGAAGATTTTTAGGCTGATTTCTGAAGGAAATGAGGCATTTGCAATCAGCCTAGCTTTTTCTCCCCGTGCCTGGCCCTGACCATCCTCTAATGAAGTGTGACAGCATGGATTTCCATCAGCCCCATTTCACTGAACTATAGGACTGCTTTCACTGAACGGCACGGAGAACCGGCAAGCCCCGACGGCACAGCCAGCCTGGAATAACTCTGCAGACAGCTCAACCCTCTCAGCTCTGCAGATATTTCTGCAGATGCCTCCCACAAAGATGCTCCCACTGTCACTTTGCAGCCACCTATCTTTGTTGCTGCTCCCTACATCCAGGCAACGTGTGTGTCATCAGTCGTGTAAGAGGCGTTTCTGCATTACCTCGAGCGACGAGAATGGCTGCTGCTGTTTTTAAACAGAAGCCAGATCCACACAAAGCCAGCACAGTTTTTTTATCTGCCCTGTATCCCCCAGTGCACCCAAGTCCAGGGCAATGACAGTAGCTCTTCTCAGGCTCCTTCTCTGTCCAAGATTTCTCACCATGTGGGAGAAACACATCCAAAGGCAGCTTCAGTGGCTCCAGACCTCCTCAGCTGTGTGCCCTTCAAGCAGCTTGTGGGTACTGGAGGACTAACTGCACGCACATGATAAGCTAAGCGCCTGTATTTATAAGGCATGAGGGCTCTTTTTATTGCACAACATACTAAAGCGGTTACTATGTATTCCTCTCTATTGATCTAGAATCACCGTATTTCCTTTCTTGGGATTTTAAGCCTCTTTCAGTGGAGGCAAAAAAGAATATATCTTTCCTGTGAAAAAAGGCATTAAGTTGCCAGTAAAGTTGTTACGCTTACGCTAGAGTCTCCGAGAAACGCTGGCGTGTGCCTGGAGCCGGCCCTCACAGGGCTGGTAAAGACAGCAGTGTGGCTCTGCTGCACTTTCTGCGGGTGAGGCTGAGCTCCAGCTTCTCGCCCAAAGTGCCACCTCTCTGATCTGAGACCCTATTAGCCACAGGGAAAGACTTACCAACATGTACAGAAATTTTTGGTAGAGTTAGTTAAGTATCAGCCCATGCACTGCCTGAATTGCTGAACTCTCTTACCTGCTGGGAATCTCCCCTCCAAGAAAATCCTAGGATTTAAACCAAGAAAGAGGTGAAGGATGTGTTTTGATTTTAAAGAGGACAAGAGGGAAATGTAAATTGGAGAACTCTTTCAGAAGAGCATCAGATATATGATGGTGCTCTTCAGGCCCTGTCTTGCATCTTAAATGTAGCCTGCAAGGTTAACAAAATCCACAGACGGCCACACTGGGAGTGCTGAATCATTACATTTTACACAGTCCTTCACACTATGAAACCTGGATGGTTCCCAAGAGTGAGCAATCTGGAAATAAAAATGTGTCTGATCAATAAAATGAAATGGCTTGAAGAAATCTGAGTTTAGTGCTCTGTAAGTCCTAATTGGCTTTGCCAGTATCAGAGGTGACCTTGCCCTTCACAGCTTAGCTATTATAGCGGTGTGTGACGTTATTGCAAGATAACAGCAGCGCGGTGGTGATCCTAGTGCTCTTGAGAGCCCTAAAGACACTGACCACAAGAGAAATCAGCAGCGAGAAGGGCTGGCAAGAACAGCAAAATGTCCCAGTGGCACATGATGAGCTGAGGTTTTCGTGCCCTGCTTGGGTAGAGAGCCGTAACACCAACCCTCGCCACATCAGACGTTGGCCAATACCTATTTGCAGCCCTACATGCCAGCTGCTTCTTTTTTGTACCAAGACATGAGATATAGACATACAAATCACTAACACGGGTGACCTAATAAAAAGGCAAGAACAAGTACTCAAACAGCATCAGCTATTTAAATAGGGAAGTTAAACAAAATCCATCCCAACTGGCTTTCAACCCTCAGACCCATGATCTAAAAATCAATTGATTTTACTTACAGAATGCTAAAACCTCCAGAGGAAACGCTCCTCTCTTCTCAGCAGCATGTGTAGACAGAATAAACTTCAGAGGTTTTGCAGTGGTTAGCCAACAGAGACAGCCCCGCAGAGCCCAGGCACCTCCTCCCACAAGTGCTCTGGTCCCCTCTAGCACACTGCCCTGACCTTCCATCCGTACCGTAATAAAAGAAGGGAAATTTGCAGAGCGAAATGTACTGTGAGCCCTCACAGAGGGAACCGGGAATGCAATAGGCTTTAATGCACCGCTTGGCTTCAAAAAGAGTCAGGTTTGAATGGGATTTTCAGCATATGCCCAGAAGTATCCCCAAAGATATGTCTTGAACCACTCTGCCACAAGATGAGCAGAAGCTCCCAGGTTTCCCTTCCCTCGCCACGTGGGTTGGAGCTGAGGAGAGAGGTTTGCCTCCCCAAGAAGGTGCAGCCCTGCCAGGCTTTCGCTGCCGTTGTTCAAAGGCTGCGTATTTCATTACCTGTGTTTTGTAGCCTGGCACTGAAAACTCACTTTGAGCTAAAATGTGACATTTCTCCCTTGTAATGAGAAGATCGCACCCTTGTCCACTTAAAAATTCTAATAATACAAATCCAAAATGAGCTTTGTATATTTAAACACTTTTAAATAAAACAGTTGACGGTGGTGAGGAGCGAATGGTGACAGTTCAGGAGGGGAGCGGCAGAGAACAGTTTTGCTGCTCACGCTCTCCACTGCTGAAGGAAATGCAGTCGGGACGTTGAATGCTGATGACCCGTCCCAGGGCCGCAGGCAGCCCCATAACCTGTGAGACCTGAACAACTATTATTTTTCCATCCATATGAACTCTGTGTTTGAGGTACCACTCCGACCAGACGTTGCTTGGCAGTGAGGGTGGGTGTGATGGGGTATGTGCCAACGTCCATCCTAACGTAGCCATTGGACCTCACCATGGACCAAACCTGGGGCTTCTAGAGCTGGAAGCACAAACCAGGGGCTAGATGGCCCCATAAAAGTGTTGCCTCTAGGGGCACCTAGTAGGGTTTCTGAAAAGGCATTCAAAGATGGAGATTTCGTTGCCACAAGCAGGTCTCCCCAGAGCTGCTGCAAAGCTCAACCCACCTTGGGGCCACATCTTCCTACCACGGCTCGGAAACCAGAGCCTTCCATCAAGCTGTTTTCACAGGGGCTCCGCAGCCTCTGCAGGAAGGCGGTCAGTGCCAGCCGCGTGGCTTTTATTCCATTTGACAACACAGTGGCCGCAGCTATGAGATTTGCTAAGCCTTGGGAGCACAAAATTGTCAGCAAAAGAATGGAGATCTCTTCTATTTGAAGTCTTCCCTCCCCCCCACCCCAAATATCGCATTTCTATAGCTCTAGCAATAAATTCATAGACCTCCAAGGGCGAAAATGGTAACAAGTGACAAACAGTGGTGCCTTGAGTGATATGTTACTGTATAATCTTACGACAGCATGGTAAATAACTAGTGTCATTTTCTTGTAATGTACTTACTACTTTATCAGGATAAACAGAAGAGAATATATCACATTTCTTTATGTTTTTTGCTTCCTATTAAACTCCTGGCTGCTTCAGTGAGCCCTCTGTACACAGCTTGACTGCGGACTGGTGATCTGTAACTTTCTGCAGTATGATATTATCATTTCTCAAGTCCTGTTCAACTCCAGCTGTAACTTTTCACGGGCAAAGATGGATGCCATGAGCAAAACCCAGGCACGGGCAAAATTTATCTCAATATATTCTGGACAGAAAAGGTAACTGAGGGTACCTTGCTGAAAGCAAAATATACTGCTTGAATGAATTTACAATAAGTAATAAAATACATCAGGGAGAGACCATTTACTGTAGGGGAAGAAAGTAATATATGATGTCGGTAATTCACTTTAAAACGATGCTATTAAGCAAGTATAAAGGTGATTATCAACTTTTTTAGGCATTAAAGTTATATTTATAAGCCAGTTGGTGTGTGACATCTACAAATATAAAAGAGCCACTTTTAATTTCTTCCAGAAAAAAGCTATGCATGTTTTATGCCACTTCCAGGACTGGCAGCTCCCGCAGCGATAGCAGAGGACGAGGGCAGGCCCATGGCTGTCACGGAGGCAAAGTCCAGTATCCTCAGGAACGGGTTATAAACACCGAAAAGCAAAATGTCTTACCTAATCCATGGAGGAACTGCTGAGGGCAGACCAGTAATTAAATGAGTTCATCTGGCATCAGTCCCCAGCCCGACGCTCAGACTCATCTTCAACCCAGCATTGCAGAAACCCAACAAGAAACACCGGTACAGACGTCGCACGCCAGCAGCACTGTACTACGAAACCAGATTATTTCAGCATAGATTCAAAAGGGAATAATTTTACATAATGAGGCATCTGCAGATGTTTCGTAGACATTGGCTCTGCACAACTGCGTTGTTCAGAGGAACCACTGGGGTTGACCCTTTGCTCCTCAGCCCAAAAGCACAGTGCAGCTCCCTCTCCTCTCCGTTTGCCCTGAGTACCCCCTAGTCCAAATGGGCCACCCGGACCCCCATTCTCCTCATTTCGGCTATGGTTTTCTGGCTTCTTTTTCTGGAGATGTGCAGTGGGAATTCTACAGAATATTCCTGCGCAACTCCAGTAACACCTCCCTGTCACGACAGCAAACGCGCTACCCGCTGCAGCCGGATAAGCAGCGCTGAACCCCTGTGATTTCACCAACTCTTCTGATACGTGGTACCGTCTGTGGAGCCGTAGCTCCCGGAGGCAGGTGATTACAGGGGGATGTCGTGTCTTCTTTGCTTCCCTGAAAAGCTTAGAATAAAGCCTGAATGTGTGCACTCTGAAGACTTAAATCCTAGGAGGAAAAAAAAAAAAAATAACACCAGCTATAATACTTTCTAATTCTCATGATTTGTAAGTCAATATCATGATTTCAGGGCATTTGGGATTGGTAAACGGGCTCAGGGCAGATTCCCCCCCACAAACCCCAGACAGGGAGATTTTTCAGCACGGGCTTGATCCTTCTGTCCCTACCCAAGCAAATGCTGATGTGTTTCGGTGACCTGGTGATGGCGGGATTAGGTTTTGTGGTAACTGCCCTCTAAAAGCAACGATCCCTCGGTGCAGAAGGGTTTGAGGCTGGCTGTGTCGGCACCTCAGGAACAGGCTGTGGTCTCTCTGGGGAGGGATGCAGGGTCCAGTGCCAGGACAGTCTTGGAAAGAAAGCAGCAACCTCAATCCCTGCGGGTCTTCCAGGTTGTTCTGGCTCCTTGGATTAATCTCCAGGAAGGTGCCTTGAGGAATGAAATCCCCCGAAGCGTGGATGAGCTGGAGGCAGAGCTCATCCCACTCACTGTTTATCATCCTATTACTCCAACCCGTATGCATGCATTTTAAGTAGCTCCTTCAAACAATAGCCGGGCTAATTAAAGTCCATTCTGCGTGGGATTTTCCAAGCCGCAGCACTGCAGCCAGCGCATGGCGGGGGGACATTCCGCACAAGTCTCCTGCTCCACTTTAGCTTTAGCTCTCGATAATATTTTATGTTGGGGAGGGCTGAGCAGCACAGCATCCCCGGCACAGCCCCGTGCTCTGCTACAGCGCAGATCCACCCTAGCAGCATCACAATCAGCAATGTCGCTGGTAAACAAACAAACCAACCCAGACTGTGTCTCCATGATGCCAGTGGCCAGTGGGGATGCACCATCCCCGCTCCACAGGGCATCCTGTCCCGGGGGCTGCACCGTGCCCAGTGCGGCTCCAGCACGATCAGAGTGGCTCAGGAAAGGGGATAGGAGTGGGAAAGGAGAGCTTTAACCAAAGATCCCCTGAATCCCTTCATGAAATGACAATTGGCTCAATGGTTCCTGCATTTAAACCAGTAGCTCCTTCTCCCATCAAGAAGTTGGACTGTGCTGTGCAGGGCAGAGAGGACATTTCCTCTTCAGGCAAGGCATTCCTCTTGATCACACTTTCTGTAAGTACATCGTGAATAATGCTTTTACAGTTAACTCCCCCTATCGAAGCAGAAGCATCCTTATTAGATTATTTAGAAAAGCCCATAATTACCAGGGTCTAATTTATTAACAAGACAGGCAATTTAAATGCTATCTTTGGAGATAATGAAATTGTGCTAACTCTGAGACCGAGAAAGAGAACACGAACACCATGGAAACTGTCACCGACAAAAGCCGTAACACCACAGAGGGGCAGTTTGCCCACCCAGCACATCCTCTCGCTTCATATGGAACCAGGACAAGCATTACTGTGTGATGCTGGCAGAGAACAGAAGTCCAGTTTGTGGGTTGCAACAACGGTTTCCTTTGGTTGCTGCACCGGTTATACACACATCCGCGGCACAGGCATCCCGGAGCAACCCGAGAGAGGCGAGGTGGGAGGCATCCACTGGAAACTCCACACCATGATGAAGATAACTGCTCTCTTCAGGCACTTTCTAGAAATACTTTTACTTCTCCGGAGGCCTATTAGAAAAACAGTGAAAAAAAAATTATGGTGAAACAGTTGCTTCTGCCTTTCTTTCTGGTATAAGGCTGTTCTTTAGCAATGGTGAATACTGCAGTGCTGGGCCCTTTATAACCCCAGGAAGAGTAAGCACCCCAGCTCTGCTCCCCATAAAGAGTGTTTCTTTTCCAACAAGCGACAAACCTGGGGCTGCCTGCAGGAAATCCCTCTGTTCAATCTGGGGAGGAATAACCCCATGCCTCGGTACAGGTTGGGGGCTGATCTGCTGGAGAGCAGCTCTGTGGAAGGGGACCTGGGAGTCCTGGGGGACAACAGGATGACCACGAGCCAGCAATGTGCCCTGGTGGCCAATGGCATCCTGGGGGGCATCGAGTGTGGCCAGCAGGTGGAGGGAGGGCATCCTCCCCCTCTGCTCTGCCCTGGGGAGGCCACATCTGGAGCACTGTGTCCAGTTCGGGGCTCCCCGGGTCAAGAAGGACAGGGAACTGCTGGAGAGGGTCCAGCAAAGGGCTACGGAGATGATGAGGGGACTGGAGCATCTCTCTGCTGAGGAAAGGCTGAGGGACGTGGGGCTGTTCAGTCTGGAGAAGAGAAGACTGAGGGGGATCTCATCA